>NW_004955428.1:17089988-17103721 GCF_000276665.1 Chinchilla lanigera | reverse complement strand
TGTGTTGATGCCTCCTGGACTTGTTTTGGGTGGTGTGGAGGTCTGGGATTGCATTTTGGTCCTTCAGTTCATCATTTTTGAAGAACCGGAGACACCCTGTAGTTGCAGTCTCATTGTCCTGATTGTGTGTAAGTGGAAGGGTGAGAGTCTGATGATCCCCAGTGCTCAGTGTAGCTCCTGTGCTGGTGAGTGGTGGCAAGGTGGGGTCCCAGATGCTCCTGACCTTTCTTGCATTCAGTTGGCTCCCAGGAATGTGTGGGAAGGGTGGAGGAGGCTCGCTGGCATTCCTGAGGCTGTCTGGGTTTGGCCCAGCTTCCACAAGAGTAGACGGGGATGCAGGTTGAGTTCACCAAGGCTTCAGATATTGCCCAGGACAGAGCCTACTTCCCACACTGGAAGGGGAGGGGTGAGGGTGAGCGCCTCGTGGCTGATGACTATGTTCAGGTTTCATCTGAGCTACCAGGGGGGTGTGAGTTGTTCTGGCAGTGACCACCAAGGCCCCAGAAGTTGTTCAGGGATCCATATGCCTTACACCGTAGTGGGGGAGGCACCAGAGTGGCTCACTGGGTTCCTAAAGGTGTCGGACATTCGGCCCAGCCCCAGAAGACACATTAGGGGTGTGGTGGGGAGCCTCCTAGGCCTGAGGAGTGCCTGAGGTTTCACCTGCCTTTCACGCTGGTCAGAGATGCAAAGCTGCGACTCACTGGGCTTCCTGAAGATGTCAGCCTACCCTGGGGCGACACACTATGGGTGTGGTGGGGAGCCACTGAAGTCCCAGAGGGTGCTCGATGTTTCGCCTGCCTTGCATGCTGGTCAGGGAAGCAGAGCCCAGATTCACCAGGCTTCCTGAAGTTGTCTGGGGTTCAGCCCAACCCCGGGCAGACACACTATGGGTGTGGCAGGAAGCCCCTGAGGCCCCAGAGAGTGCCCAAGATTTTGCCTGCCTTGCAGACTAGTCAGGTAGGCAGAGTCCAGACTCATCGGGCTTCCTGAAGATGACTGGGGCTCAGCCCAGCCCAGGGAGACACACTATGAGTGTGGCAGGTAGCCACCCACTCTTTCCTCTTATGTGTCTATGTCCTCCATAGATCTTTTCCTTTAACAGCATAAAGGGTGTCACCTTTGACTTCCTACAACCTCACATGTTATCTGTAGATAATGTTCACTAGGGGCTGTTGAGGCAAACCAGTCAAACTCAAAACTTGTATGTTCTTAAAATTGAACCCACTGATTTTGGTACTTTTTCTAAGATCCTGTTCTATTTTCTACAACAATTTTTTTTTTTTTTAAATTTTAAAGAGAGTAGTAAATGAGAAACAAACAAACATAGAAATAGAACAGTAATAGCACACCAGTATCACAAACATAAACAAATCAAAGCAAGAACATTCAAAGTGATACAGAGTCTCAAGACAAAATAATACAAATCAACAGCAGTTACATTACATATAGCTATCCTCAAATATGTTGCTTAGATTATCAGATGTAAGAATGAAAGATTACTCAAAGCATTATAGGGAATAAGAAAATAATTCTTCAATAAAACATTAGAGATAATACGGAGTTTCACTAGACAAGATGGAAAGAGTTCACCATGGTAATTCCAGTGCATATTGTTACCTTCAAATCAGTTGCTCAGACCACCAGACACAACCATGAACAATCGATCAAAGTATAAAAAATTGTAAGCATTAACTGTTCATTTCAATACACCATCAAACATCAGCAATACAGTTATCACAGCTATTCATATATATATATTTCTACAACAATATTTGGACTACAGTTTATCTTGTGTTCAGGTAGTCTCTGTAGGGAACTTGTTGGTCTTTTCAGTGTACCCCAAGGATGAACTGCAGTGGGTATGAGGAAAATAAAAATGAGAGACAAAAGCTGGGGTCAGGTGGAGTAACCTCTCTACCTTGGAGGGCTAGAGGACTGAACCACAATAGTAGGGGCATTAATTTATACCTTAGCAAAGTTAGTATCATGAGAAGGGATGTTACCTAGCAACTAATGACTGAAATTGTACAGGCAGGACGTTTTTCTCAAGACTAAGGTAGCGTGACTGCTTGAGGCATTCTGGCTCTGTCCTTCCCTCACACGTATGACCAACTTCCAGCTCCAGCTGCTCCCAACAGTCTCTCATTGTTTTCTCCATGGTTGCTCAGTTCACTTAAATTTTGAACTTGAATTTTCACTTAAATTTAAAAATTTGAACACCATTCATGACTTCTGGTGTTTGTATGGGGAACACAGCAATACCTTGCTAAAGATTTGTTCTATTAATCTCCAGTGGAAACATTAAAAACATAAGTATATTTTGGGAAAATTCTTGGCTTCAATTGTCTTTTACTTTTCTCTATCTTATACAGAGTCATCATTGCTTCTCAACTATTTAATGCTTTCAGAGAAGTTCTATCCCTTGTGGATTTTCTAATTTTTAGGCTTGAAGAAACTGTTAACATTCATGGTCAATTTAGGAAATTTTATTTCACTTCTCCAACTTATATCTTAATCATAACCACAGTATGTTTCTTCAAAATGTTCATTTATTCGTACATTTTATTATTATTGATTTTAACTTATAAATTTGGATGGAGGGGATCACTACCTAGAAGTGGGGCATTTGTCCATTGATTCCATGCTGCAAAGTCTTAACCTCAGTCACTTGAAAGCATGAAATTTTTTCTGGGACTTTGGGGAAACTACCAATGTAAAAATACAATTAAATTGTACTGAATGGTAGCATACTCTGAATAACTTCATTTTCTTCCTTGAAGTATTAAGTGAATATTCAGATAATGAAAGAATTATTTTTTTCTGTAGCTCTTTGAAATGTTAGTATCAAAATCACTTTAAAAATCTACCTTGTCTCAGGTGTCAGTAAAAACTCCATATTTATGGAAGATTAACTAAAGGATTGGGCCCCAGATATCTTGATGGATTTGGGCCAAATTTTTAGGCAAAGTTGGATATTTCCTTATTTCAGGTGGAAAGTACATAAAACTTGATGAATTTTTACCCTCTGACCCAAAACCAACTAAAACTCAACAATTTGGCTATGATTTCTTCTGAGTTTTTATATATTTTTTTCATCTATAAAATGTGAACCAAGGTCAAGAGGCATTACACCAAAGCCTCAGTTTTAGTAAGAAAAATATTTATGAACTAAAGTGAAAATTCTATAGAAATTTGGTGGCTGAGCAGATGTCTTTAAAACTTGAACAAGGACAGAATGTCTGGGAGAGGTGAACATATAGTGAAATTTGCTGTCACTTTAAAATATTGTCTTCCCATGGTTCTAACTGTAGAATTCTGTACTAACAGGTTCTTCTATGCTGCATTACAATTTTTTGATAAGTTTTATAGAAAAACTTCTCTTAATTATTCCTTTCCCTGATATCATGACCTTTAGATTTGAATCACTCTTTTGTTTCTTCTTAAAAGTTCTTTCATGGAGGAGCTTTGCAAATTTCTTTGGAGGGCTGAGTCAGAGGGCACAGTGAATGAATTTAACAATGCTGACCTCCAAATTGCATTTCCTTGTGAGCTCTGTGTGGACCACTGTTTCTTGTGTTCTGGGGCCACACTCCCCAAGGGGTGAGTAGGTGGCCTCTAGTCCTCCTCCTTGTCTAGACATCCCAGCCCTGAAGCTCACAATTACTTCTAAAGCATTTCTTACTATTTTTCCCATGAGTATGGTTGGACCTTTATGCAAAAGAAGCCTCTAGAAGTCTCTTCAAATTTATGCCAAAAGCCTTCTGAAGGATACTTACACTATGGGATTCAAATGTAGCCACCTTGTCTTGGGGACAAATGATAAGATATTTGAAGAAATAATCATATGGGACCTGAAAAAGCTTTGATATGAGTTTAAAACTACAAGTGCATTTCAGTCAGTTCTTCCTGCAGGATCTCAGGTGACAAGGTATAGGAACATTGTTTTATAAGTTTGGGATTGTATATTTTTAAATGCATAACCCTCTCTAAAGTGTAAGGCAAACACAAGAATATCCATCTTATCTGGCCTGAGGGCAATACTGCACTCAAAACAAAACCTTACTTAGACTAGGAGTAACTTGTAATTCAATTGAAATTTCTAAAAATTTCTCTTTTTTTGCTAATGCTTGCAAAAATGTAGTAAGTATTAAACAGTTGACTACATGTCATGTCTTGTCATAAAGAAAAGAAGAAATCCTTTTTAAAAAACCTTTACCTGGGCCTAGTACATAGACTCACAACTGTAGAGTCTCAAATTTACTTTACAAATATTGAATTACTAAATTAGAATACAAATAACTATAATTTATAAGCTTTTTCCTAAGGAGGAATCAATGCTGTATACCTGTGAAAAGGTATATGGTGTTGCAATTAATACAACAACCATAATTGAGCTTTGAGTTTGGGGAAAAAAGAGAATGATAATGTCAGAAACCACACTCGCTATTTGGGGGGCTGGGCAGGAAGATCGCAAGTCGGAGGCCAGCCTAGGCAACTTAGTGAGATTCTTACCTCAAAGTTAAAAAGAAAAAGAAAGGATGTAGATCTGTTGTAAAGCAAACTCAGCACACAAGAGGCCGTGGCTCAACTGATTCATTCAATAGCCATTACTGCACAAATAAAACAAAATATCAAATTGCAAATGTGAATTTCAGTGTGGGTGGGAGATAAATGATGGAAGGAAAGAGTTTAAGATGAAATTTAGGATTAAAGTACCAGGTAGAGACAGGGCTCAGTGAAAGATTTTTGCTCTGAGGGGGAGCTGTCCATAAATTATAATAATATTTCCTTGTGTGGTGACAATCAATAGACTTCATAAGTGTTTACTGTGTGTCAAGAACTCTACTAAATGTTCTTTATGTACCAGTACTGTAGTCCTTAAAATCACATGTGATTGTTGCTGATCCTGTCTCTGAGGCAATATCAAGAAGATGTAAGTTGGTTACTTGAAACAGAACCAGGAAGTTAAGCCAGGTCCTCTGATTGCAGGACTTACTGTTAATCACAAAAGAATTGGGAGACCCAGGATGAGATTCCAGCTCATTGATAGATAATAAAATGAAATCAGAGAAGAAAACAATACACAAAGAATGGTGACATTTGAGAGCTGGAAATTAAGCTTTATTAGAATAAATGGCTGAAATACCAATTGAATTGGTTTAAGGAAAAGCAAGGATTTTAATGTGAGGGTAAGCCAGGAAGGGATTGGATGGCTGTGGCTGGAGAAAGGGCCAGATCTCTTAGCACCAGAAGTCATTCCTCTGAGCATCAATCATTTTCCTCTGACTCTTAGGGTGCTCTTCATGCATCAAAAACATTCATCCCATCTTCTGTGTGATTTATCTTGAGGCAAGATAGACCCTAATCCAAAAACTTTACAGCTATAATTTTACTCAAAAGAACAGCATAGACATGACACTTTAGGATTGAAGTCCAAAATTCTCAGAGCAAAGTACAAATTGTCCCCGCTTAAGTCAAATGTTGTATCAATAGTTAGATGCTTTTGCTGCATGACAGAAAACTCCATATTAGAAAAGCCCTAAGTTATCTCATATTGTATATTTTTCTTAAATGACAAAAAATCTGGCAGGGCTGGCTACAGGGTTGGTTTGGTGCTAAATAATGTCAAGCTTCAGAATATCTAGGATTCCCTTCATGATGGGCTGGTGACCACTGTGTTTAACTCGCTGCTGCAATGTGGTGCCCAACACCAAAGACTGTCAGGAGAAAGGGTTGATCTTGATTTTGGTTCACAGTCTATAGAGGTTTCAGTCCACACTCAGCTGGCTCCAACTCCAGATGGCATGGCAGAGGACAAACAGCCCATGACATAGCTACAAGAATCAGAGAGGGATCAAAGGAAGAGAGAAAGGGACCAACCCTTCCCAGCCATCACATTTACCTATGAATGCACCGGTGGACTAATCCTCTGATGAGTATCATGCCCTAATGATCTCATCACCCCGCCAAGCCCCATCTATGATTGCTCGCTTTGGGGGAACATTGAGATATAAACCATAACAACCCCTGTTGCTATAATAATCATTTCCTTATTGCAGTGTCTGAGCAGGAAAAAAGGAGGTAGAAAAGAGGACTGTCTTTACTTGACATTTTCTTTTTCTCATGGAGGAAGCAGCTGTGCTTGAAACCTTTTAAAGAAAACTTGAAAAGTTTAAAATTAGGTTTAGAGACTTGGCCAACACCATTGTGAGTGTAGGACTATGAGCTTCCTGGTAAATAAAGTCTGATACAGTCTCTTATATCTCACTGATTGGCCGGAAGCACAGGTAGTAGCTAGGTCACTCCTGGCTGCAGAGGTGGGGCAAGTGAGTATCTGGATCCTTCACCAGCTAGACATAAGTATTGAAGAATAGAGAAGGGGAGAAAAATAGCTATTGAATAAGGACAAATCTGTTACCATACATATCTATGGGGAAGCACTTATACCAAGTAGAGGTGCAGAATCATGCTGTATAATATCGTTGACTTGGGGCTGTAGCCCTGGGTTGAAGTGTGCTCCTCAAATTCATGTTTATCTGGAATTTTAGTCTGTGATATTATTTGAGAATGGCTTTAACAGATGTGATTGGTTAAGGACCTTAAAATGAATCATAGTGGACTTAGAAAGGTCCCTAAATACATTGTCCTTATGAGGAGAGGAGAAGACACACAAATATCCAAAGAAGGGCCACGTGAAGATGGAAGCAGATATTAGAGTTTTGCTGACACAAGTCAAGGAAAGTGTTAGGGCTATCAAAGCCAAAAGAGACAAGAATGAATTCTCCATTAGAGCCTTCAAAGGTTTCTTGGTCCTCCCCACACCTTCCTTTCTGGTGCTACCCCCTGGAACAATGAGAAAATGAGTTTCCACTGTGGAAACACACCTACTTGTGGTAATTTGGTATGGCAGCCTTAGGAAAAGGAAGCAGTGAGGTCAGGGGGAAGCAGGAGGTGAGGTGCGGTGAGGTCAGGTGACCCCAGAGTGCCTGCTGTGCACTGTGTGGAGGGAGCTCAGCAGCAGGCAGCATCACGGAAGGAGAGCCAGGTATACATCGCATGGGTGCCCTGGATGAGGCGTGAGGACGTCAATGCCAGAAAGAGCCCGTAATGTGGAACTGAACAAGTGAAGAGGCAGAATGAGGTAGGCAGACAAGCACTCTATCTTCCATCCCTATGAGGAAATTCCTAAGCATTTCTACCTCTTTCCTGAGTCTGCCCAGAATTGTCCTACATCTGAAATAAGTGGCCTTGTTACCTCACTTAAACAATACACTGCTTTTTCTTCTGTGAAGGTGACAGGGAAGCCACACTTCATTCCTCAACCCTTCATGCTGCTGTGCAGTGTATGTAGGTGTGCACATGCGTGTGCATGAGGAATGGTATTTTCACATTTTTCTCCTTCTTAGTTTACTCTTCATGGCAGAATTTTCCTGGTCCTATCTGAGGAAGTACTTACATGGAAATGATGCCTCACATGTGTTTTGTGGAGTATGTATATAAGAAAGACAAAACAGTCATATTAAATTCTTATTTATGTCTTGTGTATTTAATATTAAAAATCTACAGCTGGAGATGTATCTCAGGGGCTGGGGATGTAGGTCAGTGGCACAGAGCCTGCCTGGCAAGCATGAGGACCTGAGTTCGATTCCTGGTACCAAAAAAAGTCTGTTATTTGATGAGAAGATACTCTGTGTATACTCATTTTAGACATGAAAGAAATCAGTTTCCCTTAAACACTGAAGTTTCTGACTTTATGTTATTGAGATGTAAATGTACCTACAACATACGCCATATCCCTGGACTCTTGTGCAGATTACAACGTTTCCTGGATGACGCCAGGTGGCCTTGGACTTACCTTCATTGTGGGATACTGATGGCATAATATTAACTGCAGAAACGACTGTTCAGTTTTAAAGCCTCCATGTGAGAGAGTTATCGTGAGCAAATTCTGAATAATGTGCATCTTAGTTTAGATGGATTAAGAGTACATGTTGTCAATGAACAACACAGAGCCATTCCTGGGCAAAGTTGAGGTTAATTAGAGAGGGAAAAACCATTACAACATCCTGATTGTGCCAAGAGGTACAATAGAGACAGCAGTGGCAAATGTGACAGGAGAAAAGACAGTGCTCCTAGGATACCACATCACTTATAAAGCGGGTTGTAGAATATCTCTGACTCTTCAGAAGATATTTAAGTCAAAATTTCAGGAGCAGAAATCTTGATGTCAGAATCAACAATATAGTTGGACATTAGTCATTTGACTATAAAAAATAGTCTTGGTGTTAACCCTGTTTTCTTTCCATTCCTTTGTCTTTTTATCCTGCATTTCCCCTAAACATAGTACATAAACCTTTAGCTGTGAGAGAGTAAATGTTGAGGATGTAAGACACCTAAGAAGGCTGTGAAAGCTGTGTGAAAATAAGTCACAGCCTTTAATAGTAACGTGGGTTTCAGACAGCGAGTCTTCTCCATCAAAACACTTGATGATGCTTCTAAGTGCAGATAGACTTGTAAACAGTTGTTTGGGTTTATTGCTGCTTCTTAACTTCCAATTAGATACTGAAAAAATGTGGTTCTCTCTCAGTTTCCTGCTCGTCTACCCTAAGAATATCATTCTGTTATTCCGCCTCCACTCCGTGCTTCTCCTCACATCTCTTTTGGGTGGAGGATGTTACCACAGTTCTTGGCCATGTAGGGCACATGAAATTCGTGAGGATGAGATTGTGACCAGGCTATGATGTGAGAAATGAGTGGTGGGGAGAGAGAGGGAGGGAAGCAGGGAGGGAGAGATGGGGGGGAAGAGAGAGAGAGAGACAGAGAGAGAGAGAGAGAAGAGAGAGATACACACACAAAGAGAGACAGAGAGAGGAGAGAGAGAGGCTGTGCAGGGTTATGAGTTGTACAGTTATTTCTAGCTTTGAATTGCTTCCAAATCTCATACATTCACAGACAGGCTAGCCAAAGCCCACAGCTGTCATGCATTTTCAACAGATTCCACAGGGCCTAGATGAGGTTTGAAGGCATTCCTTTGCTCTTACACATTAGCTAAAAGGAATTACCGTAACATCTGATATTGTGGAAGTGGGATGTTTGCCATCCTGACCTAGCCCAAAGCAGTCCGGAAATAGGGGTCCAAGAATGTATTATCTCATATACCCTCTAAAGGTCACTGGGGGCCTGTCAGTGGCATGAGACGAAACTCAAGCACCAAGTGTGCTCTGTGTTTGGAAAGACTGCCGCTTTGTATGGACACAGTGGGCAGACACATGTTCCCATTGCCTTTTGGATGCTTGTCATAGGAAAGGCATGTTCCACTGGAGGAATTCCCAGCTGTCAGTAATGTGCTGATACACCACAGCCAATCATCAGAGGACCGGCCAAATAAACAGGATGTTCACAGTGTGTGATTGCATGAGTGTGTAACAAAACTTCTGCCCATTTCACAGCCTCATAATGGGATTGACATGCACTGCTTAATCTGCATCTGTCTGTTTAGAGTAGAAACACATAAACACCATGGAAACCACGTGTAAGAAAGCGCTTTCTTTGGCTATCCGGGCTGTTGATATGACTGGTGAGTGGAAGAAATCTGGTATAAATTCGGGAGGAACACTAGTATTATGAGTTTACTTGCTGGGAAGTGCCTTGGAGTCATCCAAACACAGAAGAGAAGAAATAATTAGATAATCGGTGTCTATTGTGAGAAGACACAAGGGCTGAGTCTATACTGATATTTTTATGTACCCGTGGAGTCATCTACTTTCTTCTTGTTAGACACTCATTAGTGGAGTTGTTTACACAAATGTACAGAAGCTAGTCAGAGTTGTGTCATTGGCCTCTTTGGAGATGCTGCTACTGTTAACAGTGTCTGAACATATTCTTGAGACAGCAACCAGAAAGGAGGAAAGTGGTTCCTTCAGTATTTATGTGTAGAATGAGTTCTTTGAAAAATCACATTAAGTATCTTGTTACCTATCAGACCTCTTCCTCCTCTGAGAATTTCAATTTCTTTTGGTTAAGTCGATACATTCACAACAACAGTGATTGATGGCATTTAGTATACATTTCCATCTGCTAGTACTGGACCAAGCCCTTAACATGCATTAACTCTTTTAATTCTCATATAAAATTATGTATGCTATTATTACCATTTTAAAGATAAAGAAACTAGAATCTGGAAAAGTTAGTAAGCCTGCCTAAGAAAATAAAAGTAGGAAGAGAGCGAGCTTGAACTTAGATCTGAGTATCACATCCATGCATTTTGTTGTATCACTGCGTTAACTTTCCATGGCTCTCCTTTACTGTGAGACCTGATTCTATTAAATCTCCGGTGTTAATTTCTATTTCAGTGAAATGTGATGCATATTTTCTCCGGATTAATGCACAAAGATGGTTTTGATATTCTAGAGTCCATCCATTTAGATCACTTCGCCAACCTGGCACAGTTGAAGATTGAGAAATACAACCTGGAGCCTTGATAATGATTTTTCTGTTATTACTATTATTATTATTATTATTTTTCTGTTACCAGGAATCGAACTCATGACCTCACGCTTGCCAGGCAGGCGCTGTGCCACTGAGCACACATCTGTTATTATTTTTATTTTTAAATTGTAGTTGTTGCATACTATTTTTGAAACACTGCCCAAGATACACTGATTTAGGCCAAAATCGTATGTGACAGGATGCCACCCCCTAAAATTCTTGACAATCCTTCCTCAGTTATTATGTGATAAACTTGGAAAAAGAAAGAGTTAAAAATGTACAAAATCTGTGTACTTATTTTGGTTTAAGAAATCGTTATGGACTTCTACTAGGATGTCATCTAGTGGAAGGCAGTACCACCAGTGGGTATGGCACAGGCTCTGGAGTTTCATTACTATGACCTTGGGACAGTTCACTGATCTCAGCTCATTTAAAATCTCTACAGTAAGCATAAAGAAAAGTGGTAATCATTATCTCAAGGGATGAGTGTTAGGATAAAGCAGGATCCATGCAAAATGCATGACCCTTTATTTTTGAAAGACTGCACTGAAGCTTTTACCATTCTCTATCACCAATTCTTAAAATGCTTTTTTCCAAGCCCATGTCACAATCAGACATACTATACTATAAGGTCTCTCTAAACTAGAATGAAAACTTCAGGAAGCCAAATAGGTATTTTCTCTGCTGCACCCATCTTACCTAGAGCAGCACCCAGCATAAGTTAGACCCAGACGAATATTTGCCAAGCGAGTGAAAGTTGCTAATGATTCTCACCGTCATCATCATCCTTTTTACTGTGACTATCACTATCATCTGTTTCAGATTCAGACACCACAGTTTACAGAAACCTCAAAATTCTGCTTAGGTATGAATAGTTACCAAGAAACTTAACAAATATTAGTCTCCTGATCAGATAATCTGGAACACAAGAGCAGTGTGAGTTTAACTTCTTCAGTGTATAAAACTCAAAAGCCATCTGAGACCATTGATGGTGTGACACCACGTTGGTCAATATTCACCAAGTGGCAGATGAGAACTGGGAAGGAGGCACTGACCCTGGCCTGGTGAATGCTCTTTCTACTGTTCTCCAATGATGTGTAATTTGGGAACCCAAGGGCTCTCCACTCCACAGCAGACCAGGTCTCCACCCAGGTAGAACCACATCCTGACTTCATCATGGTGAAGACTTTATTGCAGGCTTCTCATGCTTGGCCTTGGCTATCTTCCAGGTTTTTCACTGCAATGGAATTTCTTTTTTGGATGACAAAATGTGTGCTAGTGACAAGCCATACAGAGAGATGGTGAGGACTGCAAGATGCTGCTGGGAGCAAGGAAGTATTCCTCTCCAGAAAAATTGAATGTCTTTTTTCAGCCCTATTTGGGATATTTCACTGCAGTTTGGGATCTCCAGAACTTTTCATTAGGGAGAAAATTAGAATACATAATAAATAATCATAAAAGTTATTACTCTTTTGGCTCCAGTGCTGTGTAGGGAGGAAAATATATGAGTTTGTCCAAGAAGCATTTATTAAGTGATTTCAATAGATGAGTTTACAAATATTTTTATTTTGCATATTTTTCCCTCTAGGTGTTTACAGTTTAGCTGTTAAACAAATTACCTAAAATTAATCCGAGTGACACATAACACAATAGTGACAGCATAGAGCAGGAAAAGAAAAGAAAATTTTGAGGGAACTTGGAGGAGGGAGATGGCACTTTTGAAAGGTGAGCTGGGATGTTCGTGGAAGAGGCAGCATCTCTCAGTATGTTTTGATGGGTCAGTATTCTTCAAATTACATGAATCTTAGGTAAAACATATTGTAACATTAATTACTTATGGTCTGTTTTACTTCATGAGATTTTAGCTTTTTATGACTGCCACGTAATAGACAGCAAATGTATGCAACGTAATGCAAATACTATAGCTTATTTCTCAAAAGGAAGAATTTATTAGAGGTATTATTGTATATTTTTCCAGCTGCAATTATAAGTATTTATGTGAGTGTATAAGTGACAGTTTAGTAAAAGAAAAACGCATCTTCCACATACACGTAATACAATATTTGGAATCTCGACACACATCTAAGAATTAAACAACAAATTCTTTTTGGACACTTGTTATTTGATTTATATGACTGGCTAATGCATAAAAGGTTTTCAAGTCAAACTCCATTCTAGTACAGTGTGGTGTATCTAACAGACCTACCAGCCAAATCCATGTTACTTATACAAAAATTCCTGGAAAAATTTTGCAAAGACCTCCACATACTGTACTCTGACTTCTTCCAAACCTCTTAAAGCTACCAAAACATTTCTGTTTCTCTGAAGAACATAGAAAATGTACAACCAGAAAGATGGACCAAATGGGGACAATATGGAAGATTTCTTACACAACGGTGATCAGTGACTTCTGGGAGTCACATTTTTTTCATGTTGAGAGAACAAGAGAGCAGCTTCCTCAAGGCCTATGAATGTTTATTGCTCTAACTGGTTTTTACTCCTGTGCTAGATCTCAGACTAGATTAGCTGTTATATTTTTGGCAACAAATCAATCACATTTTGGAAATATCTTGAGACAGGTTTCCTAAGGTCAGGAAAATATGAATATAGCAAGGATAAAAATTTATTGGCAAAAATTCATTGAGCTGTTATTGTGTGAAGTAAACTTGTTTAAAGGAATATTTGTGTGAGCTACCATTCCTGCCTAGGACAATTTATGCACCCCTAAAACTGGTATGGAGTCCTCTGCAGCTGAAGAGAAGCAAAGGTACAGTCCACAAGAAGAGTTTCTGGGAGAATATGAGAGCTGATAGGTTTTCAGAAATCAGTTTCTCCTCTTAACTTTGTTTTATGACTGTAGTAACTGAAATTGTGATTTGCCCAATATCACACAGAAATCTAGCAAAAAAGTCAGATGCAGGATGCTTCTTTTTCTTCTACATCAAGTGATTCTTTTTCATGATAAGGTAACATAATTATACCAATTTAGGTAGAGCAAAAGCAACTTAATTTTAGTATTATTAGTTTAATGGTTATTGTGTTTATTTTCATTTAAATATGCTTAGTCTAGTTTTCTCTGTGTTGCATGTTTTAAGCTACAGAAGAGAAAGCAAGTAGAAAAGTTCTCTATTTTGTCCCCTTCCTTCCTCTTCCTTCCTTCCTTCCTTCCTTCCTTCCTTCCTTCCTTCCTTCCTTCCTTCCTTCCTTCCTTCCTTTCTTCATTCCTTCCTTCCATTCTGTCT
>NW_004955428.1:17081069-17089888 GCF_000276665.1 Chinchilla lanigera | reverse complement strand
CCTTTCTTCATTCCTTCCTTCCATTCTGTCTGTCTATGATTTTATACTCTGATAGTTTGGTGCCTTATTACATATTCTTTGCTCTTTGGTTTTCTTGGTGTACCTAGTTTCAGCAAGAAATAGGTGTACCTAGTTTTAAGCATATTGTTTTTAGCTAATGTATTGGTCTTTTATCCTATTAATTGTAGATAGTTTAAAGCATGTTTAATGCCTGTGTTTCTGCAACAGTCTAAAAATTCTAGGAAATGTTTTCTACTTTTTACGCTCTCTGTGACTTGAATTTCTCATATAGCAAATTATTATAAAATATCTCCAAACATAATTTTTTCCAGATAAGTACTTGAATACTTAAGTAAATGTTTATAGAACTTCAGATTATACTACAACTGAATTTGTCATTTTAAATAAACATATAGAAAATTATTTTACCATCTTTATGATCTCTGACATATAATTTGTTTATTTTTTGAAAAGGAAAACTATCAATTTTCATTAACAAATTGTTTATTTTTGTTGCTAGATTCTAGAATAGCTCTAGAAAAACTTATTGAAACTTTTATTACTGTATTTTTGAATAATGTTGATTTGTACTTTTAAAATGCATTCAGATATTAAGTTATTATGTAAGATGATCTCAGTTATTTCAAAAACAGAGAAGAGGATTTGCAGTACTTGAATACAGGACAGGTGCATTTTTATGGAATAAATGAAGTGAAGGAAATAATTTCACAGGTAGCTTGTGGCTCAGGGAAGTCTCAGGTAATACTATTTGAGAGTTTGGGGGAATTACTATGTGAAATGATGCCCTTGATCACCTGCCCGGGTGGATGTTTGCCTAAGTCCAAAGTTGTGTTCCACTTGTCCTTAATACTCTCTGTCAAATCCAAATGTTTGCTCTGGAGAATGATTACTTCCCTCTTATTCTCTAAATTATACTTTAGAACCTGCTTCTTCCAGGATAATTTCTCTAATTAACATCCGGTGACCTCTGAACCGCTAACACAATTCTGAATCCTCTCAGCCATTCAGCACTTCTGCAGTCACGGTGGCTCCTGTTTCTGGAAATGGAATACCAGTTTACGCTGCTTCCCTTGTTAAACTATAATCATGAACTTAAAAGTATGCCTATCTACACTGTGTTCTCTGAAACACTAAGCAAAATAATTATATATCTGAGCCTTTCTAGATAAATTTGGCCCCCAAGGGAAATTTTATACCAATTTCTTAAATGGTAAGTGGGATGTATTTACGTTTTATTTATATATTTTCAAAATGTATATTTAAAAAATAAAATGTATTTGTTTTATTACAGGTTGAGCATCCCTAATTCAAAAATCCAAAATCTGAAATGCTTTACAATTTAAAACTTTTTGAGTGCTGACATGATGCAATAAGTGGAAAATTTCTTGCCATAAAACTCTCCTTTATGCATAAAATCATGAAAATGCACAAAATCAGGGTGTGTGTAAAAATAGAACACAAATGAATTTGTGTTTAGACTTAGGTGTCTAACCCAAGATATCTCTTTATGTATCTGTAAATGTTCCAAAATCTGACAAATTCAAAATCTGACATACTTTGTCCTCAGACATATCAAATAAGGGACACTCAACAGTTGGATTAAAAGACAAGACAAAAAAGCAGACACAGGTCTGAGAACTGAAATAGTTGCTGCAAGTTTGCTTCATAGTGGGCATTATAGCTGAAACTTTTGTTCAAACACCTTATATAATCCTCATCACTACATGTGTGGGAGATACTGTGAAATTTACCTTGGAAGAAGTGGAGAGGTTTTCTCTGGTGAGAAATAGTTCAGAGAATTGGGGTAAGATAGATCAGCAATACGTGGGAACATTGGGCTAAGAACCTAAAAGATGTATGACAGGAACAATTTATGCTTTGAGCCAATCTCACTATTTTCATATTTATTTTACACTGACTGTATTCTAATGAAGTAATGCTTTAAAACATTTTTTATATCTTAAACTTGAAAAATTCTAGCATTTAAGGTTGATAGGGTAGCAGTTGGTCCTATTGTATGGGTTGGGAATTTGAGAGTAGATAATGCCACAATAGATTGTTTACTTACCTGGTTTATAAGTGCAGGTACAGGGTGATTGTAATTTTAATCTGGAAAAGACCCTAGAGATAAATTTTTACTCTATAGCTATTATAAGGATTGTTGGCTTTTTCATGAAAATAGCCAATTAAAACTCTTGTGAAAATAAAAAGCCAAGAGTTTTTCATCCAACTGTAGGGCTGAAAACAATTATTTATTATTATTATTAGTAGTAGTATAATTATCACATTGATTTTGTATGTCTTTCAGTTAATACAGTCATTTGGTCATTGTGTCTTACTTGAAAAGTAGTAATTTTCATAAAGTACGTTCTTTTTCCATTACTCTAAATTAAACATTTATTTTCAAATGAAGTCTCATTTAGACAATATTTGTCAAGCTTAATTAAATTGTATTTTTTTATAGCATTAAACATATTTTCCCACTGGCCTGCTATAGGATGATTTTAAGTATTAATGAAATGTAACTCAAGAAGAAGGAAGTTGACAGTTGTACAAAGATGTCATCAGAGGCCAGACTGAATTAACTGACAGTCATTTCCCACCACATACAAAGACTTAAAAGAAAAATCTGCTTCATAATATAATACATATATCCTTCCCTGGAGCAATATTGATAATTAATGCCACCAACTCTTGGTTAGGAATATATATGAGCTTGGTCGTAAATGTTCTCATGCATTTTAAATGTCAATGAAATGAATAGCCTTTATTATTTCAGAATGATAACTTGTTCCCAGACAGTGCTACTTTGCAGGGGATGATGACTGCTTTGGCACATAATGAGGTATTACGGGAACATGCCTTAAGCATTTGGAAGACACACCCTTCACTGAATCTGTGCAGCAAGGGCAACATATAAAGGCATGGGAAAAATTGAGGACATCCAATCCCTGTCCCTGCTTCCACTCACAGTCTCATAAATCAGGCTATGCAAATATCAGAAACTTGGGAAGCTTTTTCCTCCAAAGGACAATGCTCTTCTTTCTTTGGTTTGCAGGGCTAAGTGCTCTGCCTACAGTCACCTCTGCTTTCAAGACACAACTTTCACTTGCATTTTAAAGAAAACCTCCAGAAGTTTGACTTCTTTCTGTAGGGAATTAAGAAAGACCTGTGTGTATGCTTTTCTTATTTGGTAGCACATGACAAACATGTGAGATGCTCATGTGACGGGAAGAATTATTAGCAGTGGAGTAAAAGTTTACCCATAGGACTTCTTGTTTCAGCTCCGACATACACAGTGTGACAGTTGGTGCTGCAGTCCTTGTGTAAAATAAAGCCAAGCCAGCTAAAAGTCAATGATTTTTCTCAGAACCATCAAGACCCAGATATTACAGGGTAAACTTCCATCCCAGATTTTGGAGAGGCAAGTCCAGCAGAGCTCTTGCCTGGAGCAGAAGCTGTATGAGCCATACTGTGGTGGCAACAATTAAATGATAATTTTAAAACTGAGCCAGGGGCTAAGTGTGGATCAGCAAAGACAAAAAAAAAAAAAAAACCAAAAAAAAAAAACTTGTAGAGTTGGTACTTTCATAAATTTTAAGCCCAGGAATCCCACCAGATTTTCTCAGCAAAGAGGGAAAGTGATCTCTGTGGCACTGGCATGGAGAAGGGAAGAGAAATCCTTGTGAAATATCCCCAGAGAGTTCTCCAAAATGAAGGTCTCAGCTAGAGGAGAAAAAATGTTACTAGAGCCTTATTGTACTTGCAGGAAGGGATTCTCATGATGACTACTTCTAGCCTTATGATCTCCCCTAGGATGAAAAAAATTATACTCTAATTATGCATTCAAGAAAGTCACATTCTAAGGACACAGACCCACAAAATGTTGATATTTACCCTTAAAATGTAAAGCAATTTCATTTTCTCACACTTTAGCACCACACGAAGAAGTTTAGAAAACACCAAGAAAGATTAAAAAAAAAAATACAGATGCAAGAACTATGAAACTACAGCTAATGATATCATGTTCAAGCACTAGAAAATCAAAGACAAAGAGAAAATTTTGAAAGAAGCCAGAGGGAGAAAAATACACCTTATCTGTTTGTGAAGATTATGAATTATAATAGTCTTCTCATAAGACTATTATAATTCAGCAGAAACCGTGAAAGTAAGGATGGAGGGAATGCTTAAAGTTTTGAGAGAAAATATAAACACAAATCTAGAATTCTGTAGCCAATGAAATCAGTTATCAAATTAAAAAAGAAATAAATTTTCTTAGAGAAAAATTAAAGGACATTGCCACCAGCAGAACATTTTGAAATAAATGTTGAAAGAAGTTCTTTGGGGAAAAGGAAAATAATATGGTTTAGGAACATCTACATGAAGAAAGGAAGTATGTTGGAGAAGTAGTAAATCAAAGTAAAAAGAAAACTTCTAATTTTCTCATTTTACATTTTATTTTAAAAAGGTAAAATAGAATTTCATAACAAAATAATAGGAGAATAATAACTGCTAATACTTTGCATATTGTCACCTTCAAAGTAGTTACTCAGAGTACAAGATATGGGCATAAACAATTCTCTATTTGATCTTAGCATGAACCTTCCTTTTCAGTGAACTAAGAGACACTAATAGTATGGCTACCTTGCATTTTTCTCCCTTTTTCCCTTCCTTATTTTCCCCTTAACCCCTTCCTAGTTCCTTTTCTCTTTTAAACAATTACTTCCCATTTCACATTACCTATTCTATATTCTAGACCTTATTTACTCTTTCAATTTCTCACACCAGGAGACAATACAATGTTTACATATTTGAGTCTGATTAATTTCACTTATGAGTATGGTCTCAAGTTGCATCCATTCACCTATAAAACTCTCAAGTTTATCCTTCTTTATGGCTGAGTAGTATTTCACTGAACAAACATACCATAACTTTTTTATCCATTCCTTCATTGGTGGGCATTTGAATTGTTTCCAAGATTTCATTATTACAAATTGTACTGTTGCTTTAATTTGCATTACCTGAATGACCAATGATATTGAACATTTTTTCATATACTTATTTGACATTTCTATGTCTTCCTCTGAAAAGTGTATGTTCATCTCAGATGCCCAATTTTGGATTGGGTCTTTGAATTTTGGGTGTCTGGGCATTTCCAATTCTTTATATGTCATAAATACAAGCCTTTTGTCTGAGAGACAGTTGGCTAAAATTTTATCCCATTCTGCAGGTTGTCTTTTCACTCTACTGGTGATTTCTTTTTAAGTGCAAAATGTTTTTAATAAGATGAGATCCCAGATATTGATTCTTTGAAGAATTTCCCATGCAGTTTGGTTTTTGTTCATGAACTCTCTGCCTACTCCAATGTCATTAAGATTTCTACATCTACTTTCTCTTCCAGTAGATTTAGTGTTTCTGTTTTAATATTTAGATCTTTAATCCATTTTCACTTTAGTTTAGTGCATGGCGAGAGACATGGTTGTAGTTTTGGTCTTCAGCATGTAGAGAGCCAGTTTTACTAGCACCACTTATTAAAGATGCTATCTTTCTTCCAGTGAATATGTTTGACCTCTTTGTCAAATAAGGTGGCTGAGTGTGTATGTAGATGTGTCTGCATCTTCTAATCTGTTCCAGTGGTCCTCAGGTCTATTTTATGTCAGTACTATGCTGATTTTATCACAGTAGCTTTGTACTATAATTTTAAGTCAGGGACGGTGATGCCTCCCACCTTGCCTTCATTGCCCAGGATTGCCTTTTCTATTTGAGGTCCCTTCTGCTTACAAGTGAATTTTAGGAATGCTTTCTGTAGATCTATGAGGGATGCTAATGTTATTTTGATTGGGATTGCATTAAATCTGTATAACAGTTTTGGGAGTATAGCCATTTTCACAATGTTGGTTTTTCCTATCCATGAGTAAGGGACATCTTTCCATTTTATGATATCCTCTTCTAGAGTACTATAATTTTCAATATACGGATTTTATACTCTGTTAGATTGATTCCTAAATATTTAATTTATTTGGATGCTTTCCCTAATTTCTCTCTGTGAGTTTGTTGCTTGTGTACAGGAATGCTATTGATTTTTTTGAGTGTTGACTTTTTATCTGGCTACAATACTGAACTTGGTTAATAAATGTAGAAGTCTTTTGGTGGAGTTTTTGGGGTCTTCTATGTAGAGTATCATGTCATCTCCAAATAATGATAGTTTAACTTCTTCCTTTCTTATCCTTATTCTTTTTATTTCTCTCTCTTGACTAATTGCTGTGGCTAAATGTTATGGTTTGTATCTGGATGTCCCAGCCCAAGCCTCATGCAGTCATGGGGTGGGCTTCTAGAGTTTATGATTCATTAGTGGTCCAATATTTGGAAGTCATGGGTGTGTGCGCTACACTGGCCCTGGGGCAGGTAGTTTGCATATAATGTAAGGGAGGGAAAGAGGACTGAAACCTCCACAAACTGCGAGCAAAATAAACTTTTCTTTCCTTAATTTTGGGTGTCAAGTATTTTGTCTCAGCAGTGAGAGAAAAGTAACCAAGCCACTAATGTTTCCAGAATTATACTGAAGAGGAGTGGTGACAGTGGACATCCCTGTATTGTTTCTGATTTTAAAGTGAAAGCTTTCAGTTTTTGTTCATTTAGTATGATGTTAGCTGTTGCTTTGTCATAGATGCCTTTTATCAGAATGAGGTGAAGACAATCAGTTCCAATTTTCTGTAGGATTTTTATCATGGATGAGTGTGGAACTTTATCAAAAGCTTTTTCTGCATCTATTGAGAGGACCATGTGAGTTTTGTCTTTGGCTCTGTTGATAAGGTGTATTACATTTATCGTTTTGTATATATTGAACAATCCTTGCATTATTGGGTTGAATCCCACTTGGTCATGATGTATAATTTTCTTGACTATTTGCTGTAATCTTTTTGGTAGCATTTTATTGAGGATTTTGCATCTATGTTCTCTAGGGAGATTGGCCTATAGTTTTCTTTTTTGGTTGGGTTTTTCTTTGGTTTTGGTATCAGGGTAGTATTTGTCTCCAGGAATGAGTTAGGAAGCATTACTTCCTTTACAATTTCCTTAAAGAGTTTGAGGAATACTGGCATTAAATCTTCTCTAAATTTCTTGTAGAATTCAGCTTTGAATTCATTAGGACCTGGGTTTTTCTTTGTTGGTAAGTTTTTAACTATGCTTTCAATTTCATTGACTGATATTTGGTTATTCAGAAATTTTATATCTTCTTGGTTCAGCTTTGATAATTCACATGTTTCTAGAAATCTGTTCATTTCTTCTTTTTCCATGCTATGAGAGTAAAGATTTTCAAAGTAGGTATTGGTGATTTTCTGAATTTCCACAGGATCTGTAGTGATTTCACCCTTTTCATTCCCTATTCCATTAATTTGAGTTTTTTTTTTTCCTTTTTTTTGTTAAAGTTGGCTGGCATTTATCAATTTTATTATTCTTTCAAAGAACAAAGTCTTCAATTCATTAATTCTTTATATTGTTTTCTTAGTCTCAATTGTCAATTTCTGCTCTGATCTTTATAATTCCCTCTATCTTTTTGGCTTTGGGATTGACTTTCTCTTCTTTTCCTCAAAGCTTGAGGTGCAGCATAAGGTTGTTTTTTTGATGCTTTCTCTGTTTTCCTGATGTGAGAATTCACTGCTGTAATTTTCCCTCTGAGGACTGCTTTTTTTGCATCCCCCAGGTTCTATTAAGTTGTATTTGCATTTTCATTTAATTGTAGATATTGTTTAAGGTTTTCTTTGATTTTATCTGTGAGCCATTGGTTGTTCAGGAAAGTGTTATTTAATTTCCATATGTTTATGGAGTTTTTGTGGTTTCTTTTGTCATTGATCCCCAATATCATTGAACTACAGTCTGACAGTATGAATGGGATAACTTCAATTCCTTAGCATTTACTTAAGTATGTTCTATGTACTAGTATATGGTCTATTTTAGAGCACATCCCATGTGCAGCTGGGAAGAATGTGTATTCTGATGTCGTTGGGTGGTACACTCAGTAAAGGTCTACTAAGTCCATTTGTTCACAATTTTGGTTTAGTTCTGTTATTTCTTTGCTGATTTTTTTTGTCTAGTTTATCTATCTCTTTATGACAATGGTGTGTTAAATTCTCCTGTTATGATTGCTACTGCTTATTTCATTTTTCATGTCTGTTAAAATTTGTCTATATAGTTGTTGCTCCTGTATTTGCTACACAGATTTTTATGATTGTTATATGTTCCTTTTGAAATTTTCTCCTAACAAGTATACAGTGCCTTTCTTTATCTCTTAATCATTCTTAGTCTGAAGTTCACATTGTCTGCAAACAGAATAGCTACACTGCTTTTTTCTGGGATCCTGTCACATTGAGTATTGTTTTCCAACCTTTGATTTTCAGTCTATGAATTTCCTTTTGAGTTAAATGTGTTTCTTGTATGCAGCATATTGTTGGATTTTGTTTCTTGATCCACTCTGCCAGTCTGCTTCTTTTGATTGGTGAGTTGAGATCATTAATGGTTATAACTGATGTGTTTTGGCTTATCTTTGTCATATTATTTTCCTGTTATTAATTCTTCCTTTTTCTCTCTGTTTAATTGCTTGCTCTGCGTGGTGGTTCCCTTCTGTTGTTCTTCTTGAAGTTTTGGTCATTTTTATCTCTTTCTAGAATATCTTTCAGTACTCTTTAGAGGGGTGATTTGGCACTCATGAAGTTCTTCAGTTGTTCTTTATTGTGGAAATATTTTATTTTTCCATTAATTTTGAATGATAGCTTTGCAGGGTACATCAGTCTGGGTTGGAA
>NW_004955428.1:17015331-17080324 GCF_000276665.1 Chinchilla lanigera | reverse complement strand
ATTATTTCTGATCTGATGTCTTCTATGGCCTGATGGATTTGTTTCTTTACTTCAGCTGCTATCATTTCTGAAATTTCAGGTGTATGACTTCCAAGCTCTTCTGCGTTAATGTCTCCTAGACTTGTTCTGGGTGGGGGATAAGTCTGAGATTGCATTTTGTTCATCCATTTTATCATTTTTGAAGAGCCAGAGGTTTCCTGGAGCTCAGCCTCACTCCCACAATGGTGTGGGAGTGGCAGTGTGAGGATCCGATAGTCCCCAGTGCTCAGTGTTGCTCCTGCAATGGTGTAGGGGGAAGCATGTGGTCTCAGATGCTCCAAAAGCTTTCTGGCATTCAGTTGGCTTCCAGGCCAGTGGGGGAGGGGTGGGGAGCCTCAGTGGGGTTCCTGAAGCTGTCTGGGGTTTAGCCCGGATTCCACAAGGGTGGAGGGTTCAGGTCATGTTCACCAAGTCTTGAGATGCAACCTGGTTCCCATAGTAGTTGAAAAGCTGGGAGGGCACAGTCACCGAGGCCATTGATGCTGTCCAGGGTTCAGCTCAGCTCCTGTGGGGGCGCAGGGGATGCAGGGAGTCTCCTCTATGTTTTTATCTACGTCTTCTTTAGATATGCTAATCAATTCTTCCATTATTATGTAATTTCTTTTTTTACCTGAATGTTTATGATATGATTTCCTCTATAGCCTCCTGGATTTGTTTCTTTACTGCAGTTGCTGTCAGTTCCAAAATTTCAGGTGTGTGACTTCCAATTACTTCTGTATTGATGTTTCCTGGACTTGTTCTTGGTGAGCTGGACATCTGGGATTACTTTTTGCTCCTTCATCTTGACATTTTCTATTCAAAAAATTTTAAGTGTTGTTTTCTGTGATGATCTTTATGAGTTTTGGTAGCAGGTAGCTATATCACTAGTATCAAGACCTCTGTAGGAAAAGTCTGCTCTTTAGGGATAGCTTCTGTGTGTAGAAGATTCTTAGCTTGTGTCTGTTCTCAAATCCTACCTTCTCAATTAATTGAGACTGGAATATTGGTTTCAGTTTGATTGTCTCCAGCTTTTGTTGTAGGGTATGGTGAAGTTATTACCCCAGAACTTTCCAATATTGTTACACAGGGGAAAACAACTGATTACAACAGATGTCACAGCCTAGTTACAGTAGTACATTAAGCAATAATGATAGCCTCAAGCACAATTTAGAAATTGAGAAACTATGGTAATTATTGATTTTGTACATTAGACTATAGCAGTCTATAGTTGTATAACAGAACCAATCATAAATTAGGAGTTTGTGTGCAAAGTGTTTCCCCTTGTTACAGTAGATTAACTGTAGCTTCCTCTGGACAAGCCAGTTGCCATGTTCCAGGCACTTCCTGGGCTTGCTGCTCATCTTGTTGTGTAGGGTGATGGGCCAAGTGCCTGGGTTTCTCTGGACAGAGGCTCCTTTGATTTTGAACATACGGTGGGTGGGGTCTCTTATCTCCTCCTCAGTTTGCAGAGGCTCCCATGAGGGGGGAGGGCTCAGGCACAGTTTGGAAATGACTAACTGTGGCAATTATTAACTTTGTACCTTTAACCACAGAAGCAAAATCTACATTTATATAACAGAATTGATGGTAAATTGGGAGCTTGAATACAAAGTATTTCCCCTTGATAGAGTGGTTTTACCACTCTACCAAGAGGTGGTGAGGAAATTTAAGGAAATTTCCTTAATGTGGTGAGGAAATTTAAGAAGAATAATGGACAGGGGAGAGATAACTGAAAAGAAATGAAGTAGAACCCAGGCTGGAGAATGAAAGATGATCACGCAAGCTTTGGGAAACTAGAGAAGAGGGCACAAGTGAAAGAATTAAAGAATAAGTAAAGGGTTATTGAAGCTGACCAGAAATATTATGAGTTTATTCACTCATATGAAAATATGATGAAGTCTAGAGAGGTAAACTGAGAAAAGGGAAAGAAGATGAATAGATTAGAATAAAAATATAGGTGAAAGACAAAAAAAGGAGAAGAAATGGGAAACAAACAACAAACCAGCAAAAAAGAAAAATAAATAAAATAAAACAAAAAAGCAAAATTCCTCTAGTGTCCACTGAGAGTCCAAAACTCCTGGATAACCCTGCCAAGACTGCAGTAGAGTTTGTGCTAGATTTGAGGCTGATCTTGGCCTCCAGATGTGGGGCCCTGGGAGTAGAGTCTTCAGCCAGTACTTTCTGTATGTCCCTTAGTGACCTCCCACTCCATACACTCTTCCTTTTGACCATGTCTCTTTCCCAGTTGCTGTGCTTTCTTCAGACAGAGACAGGGTACGGCTCCCAGTCCCATGTACCTTTGTGTCCTCCTGGTCCTTGTTCAGGCTTCTGTGTTCCTCTTCCACTGGCAAATGTCTATCTTCTCAGGTCATTTGTTGCAGGGTGGAGTGGGATGCTGTGACATGATCTGGTCCTCTGCTCCTGCTGCTGCAATCCAAGGTTGCTCAGTCCCAATTCCTACTCCTCTCCAGTGATTGGGTGCTAACTTTCCATTTGTTGCTTTAGAAGATCTGCTGCCACTTTTGCCCACCTCTGCTGTAGGTTGTAACTTTCCTGGGCATGATGGGGGGTGATGGGGTGCCTTTCTGCTTCTGCCTCCAGCAAAGTGGGGACAGCCCAGGACTGCACAATCCAGAGGTGCAGGGCTGTTTGTTTCTCCTGGAATCTCTAACCACATGTCATGGGGGAAAGGTTAGCTGTTACGTTACTGTGCATCTGTGTAGTCTTTCATCTTTTATTTTATTTTTTAATTTTATCACCTGTGTAGTTTTAATCTTGTTTCTGCCAGTTAGTGCTCTGGTGCGCAGAAGGAATGTGATGAAAAGAAAAAAGAAAAGGAAAATTAAAAAAAGAGGAAAAAAGGGAGAAGAAAATGAAAAAAGGAAACCTGGCAGATTGTTAGGGATGGAGCAGTTAGTTTTGGCAAATTTATTGCTGACCTGTAGCATCTTCTGTTTGGAAGAAGGCAGAAGAGGCAGGGGACCTTATATCCTAAGTCTATCCTGTATGGTTTGATTTAGCGATGTAATTTTAGTATATCCTTTCCCCCCTTTTTTATTTTAAAGATAAAAGAACGAAAACATCTTAATGAACACACATACGTTTAGCAAATAACACAAAAACAACATAAGCAATACAGAATCTCAGACAGATAATAGGAAATTAACAATGGTTGTTGTATTACATACAGATATCTTCAATTTGGATAATCAGATAAACAAATATAGATATGTAAGATTGATCATACACTTAAACATTAACTGTTCCTTTCAATAGAGCAATGGTGGGCATTTGTCCAGATCCAGCAACACACTGGCAGCTGGGTGGGTTGACTGGCCTTTTATTAAATCCTTTATTTGTGTTTTGCTTGATCTATTAGTCCAGTAAGTCTGATTGATTTTAGTTTCAGGGTGTATGTCCCTCCCCTTTATTCCAATTACCTGTGTTTTAGTTGAATTTCTCTGAGTAGCTCTGAATGAGGCTCCTCTTCTACTCAGCCATGTTGTTTCTCTCTGCAACGTGTTTCCCTTTAGTAGAGTGGTTTTACTCTGTGGTGGGAAAGTTAAGAAGGGTAGTGTATAAAACATAGATAACTGAAAAGGAAGTAGAAGCAAGGTTGGAGGACAAAGGATTGTGAAAGCTTTGAGAAACTAGAGAAGAGGGCACAAAGAAAGAATGAAGAAATAAACAAAGGATTATCTGAACTTGGTCTCTGGATTTGGGGGATGGGATTAGTTTTCTGTGGCTGGAGTTCTCCCCAGCTGTTTAGAAAAGAGAAAAAAATAAAGAAAAAAAGGAAAAGGAAAAGAAAGGTCGATAAAAATCAAAATGAAATAAAAATGTAAAAATGGGTGGCCCCACCTTACTACTTCTCTTCCACATGTCTTTGTCCCCAAGCACAATGCTGGTTCACCTAATTTACCACCTGTTGGCTCATATTGTTATTATTGACTTGGACTTTTTCATCCCAGTAGTCCTGCCTGGCCATTGTACCTGCCCTAGTCAGGGTCCTACTGTGTGGCTGGCATTCCTGCTAGTCACCTGGTCCCACTGATGTAGGGGAGGAGCCAGTTATCTGGATTCCTCCAGCCAGGCTGATGGGCAGGTTCTGGATTCTTTCTGAGCCAGTTGCCAGGTCTGGCAATATAGGGGGAGCTTTTCTCATTTTAATTGCACTACAAGTTATTTCCAGGCTCTAGTAGCAGCAGTGTATTAAGTTGTGCTATATAGATAAGTGGCACGAATGACCACATTGGCAAAGGGACAAGAATATTATAGGGTACAGGCGGCTCAATGAACAATGGTTTGCCTTAAGATTTTTGAATTTATAATAGTGCAAAAGAGATATTCATTCAGTGGAAACTGTACTTTGAATTTGGATCTTTCCTTAGCATTAGGATGGATGTGTGGTACCATACTTAGATGCAATACTGAGCAGTGGTAGAGAGCAGTCACTCCCAGGCAGCCACATGACTCTAAGGGTAAACCATCAGTACTCTACAGTGTAATATGGCCAGCATTGTTTCCGATATAAGTATTCAATAAGTTGCATGAGATACTCAACACTTTTTTATAAAGTAATTTTTATGTTAGATAACTTTGGCTGACTATAGACTAATACATGTATTTTTACCACACTTAATGTAGGTTAGACTAGGCTATGACGTTCATTAGGTTACAAGTATTAAATAAGTTTTTGGCTTATGCTATTTTCAACCCATCATGGGTTTTTCAGAATGTGACCCTATCATAAATAGAGAAGTATCTGCAATTGCATTAGTCATGAAGTGGGTATACCTAAAAAAATGTACATTTGATGGTATAGCTTAACTACTATAATTGTTTATTAAAGGAATATAAATGATATATTAAGACAGAAGGATAAAATGGAAATTAAAACCAGAGAAGGCAGTAAAAAAGGAAATAAGAAACAAAAACAAATGTAAGTTAGAATGGCTAATAGGATAGCTTTTATTTCAATTTTACCAATAATCCTTTAAATGATTCAAACGATCAACTTAAAAGATACAGATGCCAGGAATATAGCTCAGTGGCATAAGCATCTGCCTGGCAAGCACAAGGTCCTGAGTTTGATTCCTGGTACCAAGAAAAAAAAAAAAAAAAAAAAAGGAAAACAGAAAAGAGACAGATTGTCAGGGTGAGTTACAATAATAAATGTGCAATTGTATTAGTAAGGTTATGCTAACTGCTATAACAAATAGTTTTCATAACTTCAGTAGCTTACCATAAGATGAGGCTATTTCTTACTCAAGTAAAAGCTCATAACGGATTCATAGCAATGGGTAGGAATACCTGGTCAACTTTTACATGTCAGGGACCAAGGTCTTTCTATCTCATCATCCCTAGGATTCCATAAGTTCTGTTTCTAGGTGCTGCAAAGCAGAAGGAAAGAGAATAAAATTAAGGAATAATAAATATATAATTCAAATTATATAATAAAAGGTAAGGAATAATAAATATGTAATTTTTTCTCAAAAATGTCTTTAAGGATGATTTTTTTTATATATAATAGAATGAAGGTATGAACCATTAGGAATTAGAAGTTATATTCATGAACATCAATTTAGGGCATGGTGTTACATTCACTATACAAAATAACTTATTAAAGGAAAATGTGGTAATTTGGATATATTTGCTAAAAAATCTCACAAAAATAACCAAAAAAATGAAACAAAGCAAAACAAAAAACAAACAAGCAAAAGAACCTTAAGACTAAAATAAATGCAAAAAATAAAGTCATGCTAAAATTATTTGTACAATTTCTGGAAACCAATTTTAATAAATTGCTTTGTTTATTTTGGCCAAAAAGTTTTGTCTTAAATGTTAAATGGTCCAATTTCATGAATATCTGAAGCTAAACTTGCTTAAACAAAAAATGCTGGCCTAAAATACTTGCTGTTCTTCTAAATTTATGACCTTTGTTTCCATGTAGTTACCACATATTTCCATGTGGATGGTCTAGCAGATAATTAAAGTCATATGTTCAAAATTTAAAAAGAAACTTCCCTAAAAGAATGTGCAATATTGAAAAGACATTATAAAGACAATTTAATCAATTTTTTAGAAAGTAGAAAGGAGGAAAAATAAGTACAAACAACACAAAATGTTAGATGGGCAACCAAATTTATAAAAATATTTCAGTGGGTACAAACTGATTAAATATAGGCCATATAAAACAGTTTAATTTTAGTTTTTTAGAATGCACGTACTTTTTGTTAAGAAACATCAATATAGTTATAGGAAGCTTAAAAAGTAAACAAATAAATACTGTAAATACAGATAAATATTGTATTAATACATTACCAAATAGATGTGAAACCAAAAATATAAAATTTAAGAGGATTATTTTATAATGATAGATCAGCTAATTCCCAAGAAGATGTAGTTCCTGAATCTGTCTGCAAAACATCTTCAAAAGCCTGAAGTGAAATTAGAAAGATTTAAAGAAAATAACATTTACATTAAAGATCTTAACACAACTCTGATGTAGTGGTAGATCAAATACCAATTTTTACTTTATATGTGAAGAAATTAAATGCCACAATTAATATGTTTTTCTAATAGATACATTTAAAACCATCATCCCATAATTAGAGAATATAGAAATTGTTTTCCACATACTTACAAAAAGTCTATAAAACCTGATTATATAACAGGCCATAAACAGCTAAGTTTCAATGAATAGCATGATATTTTCTAATAGGCAATATAATCACATATCAATGTTTTCCAGTAGGCCACTGAACTAACATGACTTGAATTTTAGAACGGTACTCTAGCTTATTTCATGGATGTAATAATATTTATGTTAATGAGAATAACATCGATAATAATCAATGCTGGTAGTTGTTCTCCAGGGGTCTTGTAATGTTCTGGGTGCATTATATATCTACATATCTCCTAAAACCTAACAGATAAGTTCTACACAATTGCTACTATTTTGCTGATGCAGAATCTAAAGCACAAATCTGATGAATGGATGGAGCTGAGATTCAAAGCCCAGACACTTTGATTCTAGATACACTGAGAATTAGCAATAAACAGCAACAGAATACTACATTTTAAAACTTGTGAATGATATTTAAAATAGTTAAATAATTTTTAGATAGTAGGAAGTTTTACTTTGATTTCATATAATATTATAGAAGACACACTAAAAATTAATATATTAAGAATCAGTAGTAAAAGTTAGAAAAAATAATTAACTCAAAGGTAGCAGGCTCCATTATATAAAAAGCCCCACATCTTCTTTATCCATTCCTCAGCAAAACAGATACAGTGAATTGGGAAGAAACTTTCCAAAAGAAAAGACAAACTGTAATGAGGGAAAGGGGAAAGGAAGGAAGGGAAAAAGAAAAAATATATGTGTACACAAGATAGTTCAGATAGTTATACAGCTAGTTTCTTTTCATTCATTAAAAAAAAGGTTTGTGCTAATATTGTTTGGACAAGATGTCATTCCTATATTTTAAACTCTGAATAACAATTACAAGGACAGCAATATATAATATACCAATTATTGTAACTATTCTACTAACCTCTTTTGAAACTGTGTTTTATTGTTTTCATTTGTTTCTCTTTTAAAAAGAAGATAGCAGGCAGAAAGAAATCATACAGCTAGAACAAAAATTAAAAAACAAAAGAAACAGCTTATAGACATAAAACCTGTTTTTATAGAAACAAACTTGTCTGGAAAAGCTGATCCAAAAGTCAGTAAAATACATATTAATAAAATAAGAGTATGACCACTTATAGAAAAAAGATGTAAAAATTAATGGAAATCCATTAGCAATTATTACACTGATACTTAGGTATAAAGTATGTGGTCAATTTTCTAGAAAAATATACATCAAGAAAACTGACAGAACTAGAAATGATTTTTCAACACCTAATTAATCTAAAACCACTATAGTTACTTAATTGGTGTCAAGAATCTATCCACCTAATGGGCACAAACCCAGATAATTTTAGGTACCAACTTTATCAATTCTTAAATGAATAGATAATATTTCTCTTAGGCAGTCTTTCCAAGACTGAGTAATAGGACAAATCTGTAACCAAAGTCAAGAGATATAGACAGTGCCCTGCCTCCCAATAATGAGTCATTTTTCTTGTGGGTCAATTTTATTAAAAGCCTGGTTAGGAAACAAAAATATTAACAAATTAACAAATATCATATATTTATACAAAGCTGCAACATTGAATTTTCTAAGTATGCAGATGAGTGTTTTATAATTGACACACTTAAATTGTTTTCAGTAACAAAATTGCATAAGGATAAAAACCTTGCCAAACATCTGTTTTGAAAATTCTGTCTTGATAGCAGGAATCATTTTCCAAAACAATAATTTTCTCACTTCTTATTAAAAATGCTTCTTTTATATTGGGACACATTAAGGGTGTGTGTGTGTGTTTCAATACTGCTAACCAGGCATTTTTCATTACAGAAAAGGTCAGAAATCTGGAACAGCTGCTTTTTAAAAATAGGTGAACAACATCTAACTCATCTTCAAATTCTCCAAGTTTTTAAAAAGAGTTTTCTATGAGACAACAAGCAAATCTCTTTATGAAGCATAGAATTTTCATGTTAACTACCCATTTCAGTCCAGATAATTGTAAATATTTCCTACTCAATGTGAAATAACATCAAAATTCACTGTAATGAAATCCCTAAGTGCATTCGGTTTATAAGCTGAATGATAGAGCTTTCAATCTGCATAATAAGTATTAGTAAACTGGGTTATTTTCTTATCTTTTTTTGTTAAGTATTAATATAAAGGACCATGTTGTGTACCCTTTAGGATACATTCCTCTTAGAAGCTGCTACCCTGATGAAAGGGTAGTCAGGATCCTTTGCACATCAAGTACGCGTTAGTGCTTGGCTGTCAGTGAGGTTTTAGGACAAATCATCAGACAGGAGTAGGATACTCTGTGTCTATTCTGAGGACTCCTGATCTCATCCAGAAAGGTTGGCACTGCCTTTATCTGTACCATCTTGGCTGCCAGCCAATATTATTTAATGGTGCAAGAATTAAATATTAAAATAAATTTTGATGTGTTAGATTTGTGGAGGCTTGAATTTGAAATATTTCTACATGCAGAAATGTATATTAATCCCAATGAATTTGAATACAATGATACACTCATTATCATGAAAGATATAACATGCAGCAATAACTATATGGCCACACTTTAAAGAGCAAAGTAGGCTTTTACTGTTTTGGTGTTGTTTTGTCCATCCCTGTTTGTTTGTTAACAAGTTTTTGTTCTTTTTATCTTAAAAAAAAAAAATAAAAAGTAAAGAGCAAGGTTGAAATATTACTGAGGAAAACTGCCTTTTTCAAGTTTCTAAATCCAGCTCGGTGCTTGTGGAGCACTGCTGCTTTTACAAACGCTAATAGAAATTTCAATGACTCCTCAATAGACTTTTAAAAGAAACATCTTTTTCTATTTTAACAGTAGAACCAGACTCTCTAAAAGCATGTTATACATTAGAATGTCAATTACTTTTATTTGCCTTCATTAGTACTGGTATTGCAAACAATTTGTCCGAGTGGAAGAAAGAGGAGACTGAAGTCCTTCAATAACCCCTCTCATTAATTCTTTGTGCAAACAAAATCTAGTTTGGTATAAAGCAAGATAACCTAATGGATGTTTTGTAGAGGATGTGCAGCCACTTTGTTTACCAGTTAAGTTTTATCAAGTAAGATGGACCAAGAAAAGCCAAGGAAAGTTTGCAGCTCTATAAATCTCAAGTTATATTTTGAACATTCCTGAAACACTCAATCTCCAGACTTCAGCTTTGAATAGATTTATAAGGGTCAAAGGTCATAGTTTTTGCAAACAGTGGAAGCAGTACATAGAGTTTTTGTTTATTTTCTGTCTCTTAAAAAAATCAAATATGGCCATCAAGGGCATAAAACACCAGTACTCAACTACTGGTAGTGGAATTAGGGCCTGTGGATGTTTTTGTGTGCTTGGTTACCATGTGAAAAAAAGGCAGATACAAGTAACTTTCAGGCTTTCTGTATCTTGCTTAACAAATATTTTAATACATTTGGTTTAAATAACAGAGGAATTCCACAAACATCTGCAAAGAGAGACACACCAATTCTGTTGCTCAAGAACTTAAAAATATGCACACAATGGGATATGATTCGCTATAGAAGAAAGATTTGTAAAAATATATACCAGGTTGGAGACCCTCAGTTTAGAACTTTTACTTCTTAGGTCTTGAAAGTTTGGAGAGATTATGCAAGTTTGTAAAGCTTTTTATTCCTGGAAAATAATTGACATTTGTGTCAGCCTCAGGTTTTGCTGAGTAGGTTATGAAAGATCATTAATAGAGAAAGTTTTTTTTCTATTCTCCTTTTTCTCCTTGAAGAATCAGAAATTTAGTGCTTTTGTAGCTGTGTGTTCTTCCATACCTAGAATTGCCTGAAGTAGGGCCTTACTCTGGGAACAATAAGGACCTACATTACCTGCTCTGCCTAGGTGAGACAGAGAAAACCTAGGACAGTGACATCAACAAGAGCTCCTAGGGCTGGGGATTTAGCTCAGCGGCGTAAGCGCCTACCTGGCAAGCATGAGGTCGTGAGTTTGATTCCCAGTACTGAAAAAAAAAGGGCTGGGGATTTAGCTCAGCGGCACAGTGCCTGCCTGGCAAGCACAAGGTCGTGAGTTAGATTCCCGGTACCGGAAGAAAAAAAAAACACAAAAAACCAAGAAAACAAAAAAAAAACACACACACACACAAGCAGAGCTCCTACTGTCCTACTTGCAATTTTTTCAGGCTTACTTTTCTATTTTCTTTGAATTTCATTTAGAAGACCCTATACTAGTGGTGGCAGTGATTTTTGTTGTTATTTTGCCTGATGTGTTTATAATGGCAGCTGCACCACTACTAAGTATTAAACTTTTCAACTGAAAAAAAGTAAAACATGAAAGACTGTCTCTGTCCCCTACCCATTATTAATAGTTCAAGCTCTCAGGATTTATATTTCTCTATTTTGCTTTTAACTTTAAATTATAAATCCACTAGGAGGTACTCCCTCTAATTTTTAGTAATAAATTATTGATTCATAAATGTTCATTGTAATAGTTATATGTAACGACTTTTTACGTATTACAGGGAAATTCATTGATTTTTAGGCTCATGTAGCTAATTTTTTAAAAGTCAGAATGTTAGTGTACATCAGTGCTTTTGTCTAGAGGTAACACAACCTTTGGTTTTGCAGCAGCAAGCAGAAACCCAGAGACAATACCTAGGATTTGGAGGCAGATTTATTTTATATCAGTGGACACTGATTATGATCACTGCCAAGATACTAGGCTCCAAAGGCTCAGGGAGCCAGGTTTTATGGGATCTGCAAAGGGAAGTACCAAGGCAGAGTACTTGGCTGTCTTTGATTGGTTCTTATGATACGCATCATAGTGACTAGTTATGCATCGCTGTGACCAGCCATTTCTAGGAGACAGAAGCAACTGGAACTGCAACAGGAACTGTCACCTGGGCAACTGACAAACTGAAGTATACTTGCTGGGGGAGCATTTTCGGCTACAGTTGTAGGAGACTCTTGTGGAAAGTATTATCTATCCTATTTCCTTTGGATTCTAGTTGGTTGGCTATCAGCTTTCTAATAGAGTTATAGAGAGCTGGGTTCTGGGTGCAGTGTGCCCCGAGCTGCAAAAGTCTACCTCACTCTGTTCAGAGATATAAACCACTCCAGGATTGAGGTCCTAGTTCAGATATCTCAGGCTGTAGTCAAATGCTAACAGTGAGTGAGTCTTGGAATAACTTCAGTCTTCCCAAACTAGAAGTTCCTAGCATTAGACATCAGGGTGACTTGCACAAAGTCCTTTGGGAATTACCGTCTCTAAGATCATCTTCTACGCTGCTTCATTAGGCAACTCAACCATTACACTTAACTCTCAGCCATGATTATGGTATTGCCTCTTGCTGATGACCTTCTCTGTGACATTTTAAAACATATCACTACCTCTTGACTTTTCTTTAGTTTGAATAGTAAAAACTGATGTGATCGTGTAACATTTGATTCAGCATGTAACTGAATCTAAATAATATAATAGCATCAATTATCAATTTATATTTCTAAGGCATTAAGAGAATAAATGTTACACTGGAGGAAAGTCCTGAATTTCTTGAAGTTAATGAACTTTACAAAAATGGAGGACTTGAAAGATGAGAACTAGTTAATTCATAAAAAGCAATTCGTTTTCTGAAAGAATAACTTGATCCTAGGAGATAATCTTCCTGAAATGAGCAAAAATTGGTGAGGATTAACTCCTGAGCTCAGAGGACAAGGCAAAAAACCGAGGAAATTCTAGTTTCTGACCAAGAGATGAGCTCTTCATATGGTCAACAACAATTTTTGTTTTATATGCTAAAAATAAAGAAGGTGCCTAAAATGTAATTTCTATTTTAAATAATTTTTAAATTGTGTGGAGGTAGCAAGGCAATAATCTTTCCTTGGAAATTTCTGTGAATACTCAGGTAATCAAAATGATGGTGGAACGTGTGGGGAATTTTTTCCCCTATCATTTGAGTAATTCTTGTTATAGGGGACAATGAGTCACGTGTGGTTATATTTATAACATCTGCGTGAAAAAAGTCCTTTCAGATAATAAAAAATGTATTTTTTCTGACTCAAGTCATCTTTATAGATCCAAGTATACTTTTTATTTTTTATTAGTACATGTTCACAGTACACAATGATTGCATCCATTATGTGCAGAGTTGGTAGATACACATAACACATCTTATTTTCTTTTAATTTCTTTCCTCTTCTTTTCCTTTTCCCTCCCTCTGTCTCTAGGTCCCTTCCTTTTAGCAAAAGACCTATCTCCCTGTTTCCTATTATCTATCTTTTATTTTTCTCTTCAAGTTATTTATTTTGGGTTTCTCAAAAGAGAAATCAGATGATAGTTAAGCTTGTGTGTTTGATTTATTTCACCTAACTTGGGTGCATGAGTTGCTCCTTATCCCTCAGAATCTGTACTTGCAAAACTGAAACTCCTTTCTCATATAGCTCATCAGTTAGTATTATACCTAATAATGAAGGTATTTTTCTTCCATTTTACTCTGCACTCCTCAGGGAAAGATACACCATATATTATTTGTTTTTACTTTGCCTGGTTTCACTATATTGTCAATGGTAATACAGAGATGAACGTTTGTAATAAGTGCAACATATTGCAATTTTTTTCCTTTCATCTAGGAATAATTTCTAAGAGGAAACTATCCTTTTTATTCCTTCTTAAAATGTGTAGCTTTTGATAGCTCATGAAGTCAAGTAGAATTTTTTTAGCAATGGTGAAAGGTATAATTTTGGTCTTTTGAGGTGATGTTTAAATATTTCATAATGTGAACACATGAAACACTAACTGTCCAAACCAAGAACTAAAAAAGTAAGTTACTTGATTTCAAAAGACTTAGAAGAGCACCTGCTTCAGAGTTTCTGGAACTGAGATTTAATTTGGCATTTGCATTTTATACTGCAATCTTGATTGTCTCAGTAGTTGTTGGTGAGAATTTAATGTATGAGAGTTATTATTGGGTACCAATACTTTTTTATTTGTTTGTTTGTTGTCTTTTTGAGATAGGGTCTCACTATGAAATTTTATGGGTGAGGAAACTTTGAGGAATTAAATTATCAGCCTTAGATAATAGAGATGGTAAGCAGACTGACTGCTTGTCTGCTTACTCCACACCCCTTGAATGTTGCCCTGGGCTGCTTCCCTCCTTTCTCCTCATCCCTTGGGCTTTTTTTATTGCTCCCTGTACCCCTCCCCAGTTTCTTGAAGTCAGATATGATTCTGCCTGGCAGCAGAGTGAAGTGAAGAGAGGGTCTTAGCAGAACTCAACACACATGGCATTCACTTGAGGTTATCATCACACATCATGTTTATTATTTCATTTAACTGGGAGTTCAGGGCACTTCTTAGGATCCTGATGGCTGCCTCTCAACAAAGGGACTACACCTGTAGAGGGTTTTCTATTTAAGAGACCTTGTTCATGCCTCTGGGCCACTGGCTGTCTTTCTCATCAGTATTAAATTTCTATCTTATTAAATGTTTCTCTTGTTGCTGAGACAAAATACCTGATGCCCAGAATTAAGGAAAGAAAGGTTTATTTAGCTCACTGTTTGTGGAGGATTCAGCCCATACTTGGCTGGCTCCAAGGCAGAGTGGCACATGGCAGAGGGTAAATGTTCACGGCGGCAGAAGACAGCAAAGCAACAAGAAGCAAATGGAGGAGCAGTGGGAAGAGCAAGCCTCTTTACCTCACATATGCAAACTATCTGCCCCAGGACAAGTGTAGCACTCACACCCAATCTATCAGAACTCTAAAAGCCTGCCCCATGACTGCATGAAGGTTTGCGGGGACATGCAGACACAAACCATAATAATTTCCCTTTCTGGACCTTCCCATAGGGCAATTTGAAGTTTTCCCCTCCCCACATTTTATAGGGTGATAAAGATCTGGAGGTTTTTTTTAAAGCAAAGCAGTTATGTGCTTTTTACATGCCATTATAATTACATTTTTCATGATAATTAACATTTTCTTTTAAAAAATAAGTTGTTACTATAACTCCTACTGTATCTGTCAATTGTCAGAGGACAGGATTAATTTAGTGCAGAGACCTTGATGTTCACAGTCTCTGTAACAGGATGCTTATCACCAATTAGATTTCTGATAGACAATGGAAGCTATCTGGAAGGATGGGCCTAAATGAGATTGTACAGAGCTTTTCCTTCCTGATTTCCCTATTATATAAATATGAACCAGTAAGTGTTTTGGGATGTCCACCAAATACCCATACTTTGGATAATAAAATAAATGAATGATGAGATCCTTGCACACAAGGACCTGATTATTAAGAAAAGATTGCAACAAACTCCGGTTGATCAACAATTGAGAGACACAGTTTTGCTTTTGTAAACCCAGTATAAAAAGACAGAAAGTAATACATAACTGAAATGATTGGTAGTGTCTGGAAAATTAAAACTTGAAACACTTTTACTTTGTGTACTTGCACAACGCTGAAGGCCCCAGCAGATTTGCATGAATCAATTCTGAAATTTGGTTTTCAGTGGGCCTACAGTGTGGTCTGAGGATTTGAGATAATTAACAGAAATTAATCTTAAATTTGTGGACACTTGGTTTCCAAAGAAACTGCTGACATGACTAGGTGTTATGGAAGACATAATTGACAGGTAATAAAACTGTAATTAATTCTATCTATCACACTGTTAGAAAACATGCTTATCAAATAGAAATAATCATTGAGTATGTATGTAAAATATCTACAATGGATTTTTAAAAGAGTGGAAGTAAACTAAAAAATGGAAATAAAGTTTAAAAATACACCTTTCAAAGTGCCCCTTTAAAAGTACAAGTTTCATATCAGTGAAACTACTTTGCATATTTCTCCTCTTTAAGTATTTACTTCGGAGATTTATCTACCTTCTTGTGTTACTTGATTTTATTTTTGTCTGTGTCTTAGTTACTTTTCTCTCCTTGCTGGGACAATATAATCCATGCCCAAAGTTAAGGAGGAAAGGTTTATTTCGCTCATAGTTTGTGGAGGTTTCAGTCCTTAATCAGCTGGCTCCAAGGCAGTGGCATGTGGCGAAGTGGCAACTGCTCACGGCGGCAGAAGGCAGCAAAAGCAACAAGAGCAAAATGGGGAAGACAGAGCGAGCTTCTTTCCCTCCTTTAGATGGTATACAGGTGTCCCGCCCCAGGGTGGGTATAGCATTCACACTCCTAATCCAAGCAAAGGACCATGAATCAATGAAAAAGTCCAGAAGCCCGCCCCATCACTGCATGAGGCTTTGGGGGACATCTAGAGACAAAAGATGACAGCCTGTAAGAAGGTTGATCAACTTTTCTGTTTTGCAATAATTTTTAAAGGTTTTCAATATGCTAGCTAATTTGTAACTGCAGTTTTAGCACCTTACTGCAGGGTTTCACTCCTAATTTAATATACGTCCATACTAAAGGGTGATGCGGTACAAGAGTGTGTTTAAGCGGATAAACTGATGCTTGCCCTCAGATCTTGGTAGTTGCTGCAGCACTGAGAAAAGAGTCATTTTTTTCTCTTTCTTTTCTTTTTCTTTTACTTCTTTTGTTTTGGAGGTGGGGAGTCACTTGAGAGACTACTGAACACACTAATTTTAAAACTAGACTGGAGTAATTACCATTACATCTAGGTTAGAGGTTAACATTTGTGTTATTTCCTCTTCTTGCTTGGCTTTACAGAATGTTATGCCCCGCTGCTTTTATTAAATTCAGGGAATAGAGGAAATAACAGTGTTATTAACCTCTAACATTGATGAAAAATTATTCTTAAGTATAACATGGTTTAAAATCAGAGCAGAAGTGAGAGTCCTTTGGCTGGCTCCCTGAGCAAGCACAGTGAAGCTTTGTACACTTATATCCCCATAGTTATTACGATGATAAAAGTGAAAACAGTTTCAGATGAAATAACTCGCTGAAGGGCTAGGGATTAGATTTAATACATTAGGTATTCTTACTAATAAATGCTATGGTTGCATGACATAACTTTATACAAAGAAATATTGATCAAAAAAGTACCAGTTTCCTATGATTGGAGAAGGAATTAGTTTTGACAACTTTGTTACCTCTGCAGAAAAGCACTTAGAAATTTAATATTTAATAATATTTAATAATTGACCCCATCAAAAATTCTTCAGTGGGATATTTCTAATCTAACTTTTTTTTTAGTACTTGGGATAGAATCCAGGAGCCCTCTACTTATAAAACTATACAGCCACTTCTTTGTATTTTGAGACAGGGGCTACCTAACTTGCCCGTGCCTGGGATCTTTGAATCTTCTACCTCAGAATCCTGAGGACCTGGGATTACAGGCCTGTGTTACTGTGCCCAGAAATTTGACTACTTTTAATTTTAGGATTATGTTAGAGAAAAATCTCCTATGTGTGTTTGTATCTAAAATAATTTTCTAAAGTGATTTTTTTGGTATTTAAGCAAAGGTAGCATCCCTAATTATATAACCAATACACATGGTTCTTGGTAGATTTATTCTAATTGGGAACACAAAATCTCAGGTAATTTTTTATTAATTTTTCACAAATTAAATTTGGAAATATAGACTTAATAAAGAGTGTTAGGTTAATAATTTGTTATAGGAAATATTTTTATTTTTTGTTATTTTGGTAGTACTGGGATTGAACCCAGGACCTTTGCACAGAACTATATCCTAAGCCATTTATTTATATATTTATCTTAATTTTTGAGACAGGGGATCACTACGTTTCTAAATTGATCAGGATTGGCTCAGACTTGTAGTCCTTCTGCCTCAGCCTCCCAGAGTGCTAGGATTTACCTGAACCATATCTGGCTGAGTATATTTTTTTCTGGAAAGTTTGGTATCATAGTCTATTAGTTAAATAGATTAAATAACCCTAAATATACTTGATATGCTTTGATTTATAAATATGTTTTTTAAATCTAATATTGGAGCAACACCTCTATTAAATATTGTAGGCTGGGGATATAGTTCAGAGGCACAAGTGCCTGCTTGGCAAGTACAAGGTCCTGGATTTGATTTGTGGTATAAAAAAAAAAAGCACTGTGTATGCTATGGCTGTATCTAGATGTTCCCCTAAAGCCTCATGTGGTTGTAGGTGGGGTTTTGGGGAGGTGGCTGGATCTAGTGTGTGTGATGCTGGGTTTAAAATGTGATTGCTGGGATTAAGAGTGCCCCACCCTGGATGTGAGCGCTACCCTCCCTAAGGGCAGGTAGCCCTGATAGAATGTAAGGACAGAAGGGGGGCTGCTATGGTTGCTTGTGGCTGCTGCCTGTCTTCTGCTGCCTCCTGCCCACTCTGTGATGCCCTTCTGCCATGCCACCCTACCTTGGAGCCAGCCAACTATGAACTGAAACTCTACAGAGTGTGGATGAGATAGACCTTTCCTCCTCTACCTTTAGGTGTCAGGTATTTTGTTTCAGCAACAACAGAAGTAACTAACATTGTAAGTGCATTATGTAATTTTGAAAGTTTAAAAACCTTTTTGATAGCTTTATTTTTAAATAGCTGTTTCTGCTTAACTTTCATTAGTGATTTGCCAATTTATTTGAAATAATTTTTGTCTTGTGAGATAAAACATACCTCTTGATTGTGAGATAAAACATACCTCTTGATATTTTTTCTTAATTAAATGTATTTACCATAATTGTGGAAATAATGAAGTATTAAGAGATATGCTTTTAATGTTCTTTAAAATTTTAAATATAAAATTATAATTTATTGAAGCAAATATCAGTAGTGAGAGAGAACATTGTGTTTTATGTATTAGTTCAAAGGAATATGTGTTGGAGAACATGATTATTCATGTTCTCAAATTTATATTTGAGAGCTTTTATTTGGGTTAAATGAAGCAACATATTTAAAGTGCTTTCTAACTATGTAAACATCAAATATTACATGATCATATACTCACAGCATGTAGTGGAAAAACATGTAAACTTCACAATATTCATAGTATTTTTATAGTCTATGCTATCTAATAGAAAATAATAAGAAAAAAGTGAGCACTATGCTTAATCTTTAGGTAAATATGCATTCCAGGCGAATGCACAGCTCTATGTCAAGGCTGAACAATCCATTTACTTTTTAAATTAACAACCACTTCAATGGTTAATTGAGTATTTCTAAGCCAATAAATTACTCTTCAACATTACCGACTAGAAGCTTAGTATCTGAAACAAGCCTGCCATTAATGAACTCATTCTCCAACAAAAGGAAAAGGAAGCATCAAATCTGACCTCTGGATGTGTTCAGTTCCCTTATTCTAAACACATTAGTACACTGTATTTTCCCACTTAGAGGCGCTTTTGTACACCGAGCATGTGGCTGTTTAAATGCCCCAGCGGGACATCCAGCGGCTGCAAAAAAGAGAAAAATTATTTGGAACAATTTGCTTTCGTTCAAGGGCAACACAGAGCATTTTACAGCTGGTTTATTGCTATTCTTGTGCTGTTGAAGCTGTCTTTCATGTCAAAAGTCCTTTCCTGCTTACAGATCATCAGGGACCATTGTGCTGCAAGCTGTTTGCCTGAGTTCCTTGGGATCTGGGCCTTTGATCATGGATACCCTTTGCAGTCTGGGTAAAAATAGGAGGCTGCTGAGATAAGCCTGGCTCCTCACAATGAGGAAAGGGCCTTTTCCTATGTTTTTTTCAGCTTTGTTGTCTTGTTCTTTAGTATGGGAACACACAGTCATGGTATGCAGGAATAGTGTTCAGGAATTAGAGCAAGCTTAGAAGTGTAAAGAGTCTGAAGGTGAAGAAAGTTTAAGGAGTTCGCCTTTCTGAAGCCAAAGTCAAAACTGCAATAAATTAAAGGTTTAAAAGAAATGAATACATTTGGTTTTTTCTTTGGACATAGCACAAACAGCACTTGCTTCTTACATTTAAGATAAACTAATTGCTGCAAAGATTTCAGCTTTCCTAAAGATGGCTTTTAAATCAAGGATCTATTATCTTAGTGGAAAAAATTATAATGATGTTTGTCGTTAATAAACCTAATATAAAAGAACAATCCTATAATGAAAATTGTAATTATATAATGCTGATTATAAGGATAAATCTAGAATAAAAATTATTTATTGTTTAGAATAAAAATTTATTTGTTACTTATTTGTTTTTATTTATTACTTATTTGTTTATTAGAATAAAAATTACTCATTGTTTATTAATTCTTTTTTGAAATTTGATTGCAAACACAAACATGAGAATTTCTTACACATATTTTGTTTCAGTCTTTAAAAGATTTTTAAATAACATGGTTATATCAATCTTTTGAAGTAGAGGGATAGTGACCATCATTTTTGTTTGTTTAAGTAGCAAATCAAATAGGCATAAGCCATGTAATTAGAGACTTAATTAGAAATGAAATGTAATCCAGGTGGTAAGAGCACAATAAATTTAGATACTAAAATGCCAACATGATAATAGTATACAATATGTAGCATGAATGAAATGTACTCAAAGGGGTCTGGGGAATTTCTTAGTGAATTTCTCTACCAGTAGGTAGGATCGTTTACTTATTCAATTATCCAAATAAAGATCTGTGCAAAACTAAATTGTGCAATGTAACATAGGGTATGACAGGGCTATGAAAGAGGCTAAGAAGAGGTTTGTTGTGGTCCTCAATTCATTGTTGGCAGTTTGGGAGCATTGCATGTGTCTATTTTGGAGGGACACAGAAGGATTAGTCAACAAAGAGAATTGAGGGAATAAATTGGAGAAGAGAAGAGTGGGAGTGGGAGTGGGGATGGAAGAACTCTTTTTGATTTCAGCATGAGAGAGTTTGATAATTGCTGAAGTTGGGAATGCTGTAGTCCTGCTGGACTGGAACCTGCTAAGATGGGCAGTGTAGTGAAAGTGGGCTGTGCTTGGTAGCCTGGGCAGGTGCTGGAGGTCGGAGTAAAGTTACTGAGCCAGGCAGGGGTCAGGTCATGGAAAAATACGTGTGCTGTGTACCTTGAATGGTATTAAAATTTTTCTTTAGTGACACATTACTGTGTGCTATTGATTTTGTTATTTTAATTCATATGTAAAATTTCCAGTTTGCCTTTCAAAATAAAGCTTCTACGTCATCAAAAACTTTGTAAGTTGCTCACCAAGTGTAATAGCTTACATCCCAACAGACACAATATTGAGGCTTAAGCAGACCATGTTTTATATTACAAACAGTTTTATATGTAACAAATGTTTGAATCCATACTTCCAGCACAGAGAGAGTTCTCTCTGAAAGGAGCTCTTTCAGAGTCCAATTTGGAGTTGTTTTGAGCTTGACGATGTTTCCTGCTGCTCGGAGGACCTGGACCTGCACCTGCAGGTTTCTATGCTGCAACCTAAGATGGGCATTTTATCTCTCTTAAGGTGGTGATGAAAATGTGTAGACCAGGAGAAAAGACTGAGATTTCCCCAACAAGATGTAATATACCTCTTGTACTTGTGTTTGGAAACCACCTTGTGCCTAAGTTATTAAAGAATCATTGAAGAAATCAGGGCAATTTTGCAATTCCCTTTTGTGACATATTCTGTTAAGGTCATCTGCTCATAAGGCTCATAAGTGTGATTAGATCTCTTCTAATAACTGAAAGCATGTAAGCATTCCTGATGTAGGAGAGGTGGGGAGCTAAGGCTTGGCGCCACTGTGTGATGAAAGTAGAAATACTTTTCCAATACAGTTCTGTACCTAATCTATCTCTCACCAGTTTTCCTTTTTTTCTCTTTCAGTTTTGTTTCCTTTTCTGAACAGCGCTTTGCCAGAATGTAAGTTTCAGTTTCTCCTTTGAGTTTAAGTTGGTCATATAAGTAACATATATAGTGCCACTTTGAATTCGTCAAGGAATTCATATGAAAATTGTGTTTTTGAAAGACAAGCAGAGAAAATGGGAGGAACAATGGAAGACATAGTCTTACAGGTTTCCACTACACCCACAAAATGAAACAGAGTTGTATAAATTCAGCCATGAGGAAGAAAACAGGTTCATAGTAGCCACCAGATAACTCCATGTCAGGCTGAGCATGTGCCAAGGGCATCACCATTGCATTCATTCTCAACTCTCATTCAATTCATTGTAATAAAAGAATGAGAGACATGAAAGTTCCCTTGAAAGTAGAGGAAAGAACTTATTGCTCTATGTATACTCAACATATTTACCTTGACTTTTATGAAATGATTATTCTATCTTAAAACACTAGAACCATCAATTTAATATTTTTTCTGGTACAGCTACCATGTAATATCCTGTGCAAGGTTAAATATGTTTACTGTTTATTTTAAAGCTCAATATGTCACATATATATGTATATATACATATATACATATATATGTATATATACATGTATATATATGTATATATATGTACATATATGTATATCTATATAATTTTACTTGATGAAAGAGCTTATTAAATTTTCTCTTGGCTCATCTATGAAGGAAAATGTATTGCAAAGGAGCCCATTATACAGATATGTCAGGAATTAGTACTACCATAGGTGATAGCTTCCTAAGAAAGAGAGCGGCAGATACTGTCACAGCATATCTGTATAAAAATATGTTCTATTAAGGGATTTTATCCTCTGCAGAGAAAGATGCAAAGAGACCCTAGAAGTGGACACTGTGTTGAATTCCACAGTTCTAGACTAATAATTTGTGAAGATTTCTTTTATTTTAGTCATCAAATCTCTTAGGTTTTCTCTTCTTTGTTTTGGTGATTCCTTAACGGTGTTTGAATTTTCAGATTTTAGGGGACAGTATTTTTGGGCAGTAGAGAGCTGCAGAGAAGCTTAAATAAATTTTCTGTCTTTTTGAGACCGGATTTTACTATGCAGTTCAGGCTGGTCTTGAACTTCCTTTTTAGCCCAGGCTGGACTTAAATTTGCAGCAATCCTCTGGCTTCAACCTCCCGAGTGCTGGGATTACAAGTGTGTACCACCACCAAACCCAGCCTCAAATACTTCTTATAAGAAGCTTTACAAAGTAGTTAATGAGGGAATACAAGAAGGTGAGCTTACAGTTGACTTCTATGCTAATTAAAAAAAAAAAAAGACTTTCTGGAAGCTTTATGTCATAGTCTACTGCATATCAATACAGGAGGAAGTATAAATGAAACACAACTTCTTGTTAATAGTTCAGTGTGAGGTTTTGATCTGTCATTTAGACAACTTTGGTCCCTGGAATGATCACTACATCCAACATTATAGATGAGACCAGGAAATTTGATGATCTGTCCTAACAAAAGTTTATTTAGGACTAATTGGCACACCTGTGCAAGCCAAAACATGTTCCTCTCTCCTCTGAGTAGGCCCAGCTTTGCAGTGCATCCAGCTTGGTGAGCAGAAGATAAGTGGGATCTCACTCCCCCGCCTTCCGCCATTCCCCACTATCCATGCCTTTGCACAGGGAGCTGTTCGTGCAGCCCCAGCAATGGTGCTTACTACCCTGAATGGGGAGTTCAGCAAGCCTGCTGGCATTCCACCTAGGTTTGCTTGTAAGTTATGAAAGAATAGAGCATGTTATCTTTTGGATTCATGTCTAGCATACTAAAGTGACACACTATAGGTAATTATTTTCATTTTGGAAGTTTATTGCTTTGAAAAGAGTAAAATTATTTATTGAAATAATAATTTCTCCCAGAACTCAATTTAAGAAACAGTTTAAGAATGCATCTAAGATTTCACGCTTAAAATATTTCAATGTTAACATATTATGCTTTTTAAGTATCAGATGTAATAATACAGTGATCACTCTTTGCCACCTCTCTCTCCTCCTAGAATCAAAATGTCTCTAATTGTACTATTTTTCTTAATTATTAATTTCTTCATCATCCCTGAGAAGAGAATGCTTCCTTGAAAGTTCATTGATTTGAGGCTCAGCTCTTTGACTTGCTTATGCCTGGGGACATGGCTCAGGCAAGCAGAAGCTTTCTCATTTCTGCCCCAGCCATGAGAGCAACACGCACAAGGTTGGCAGAGCATTTTCAGCCTCCGTCCTGGGATGAGAAGATGGATGGAACAGACCCACCAGCCCAGGGACTTCCGCACAGCTGCAGCCTCCTCAGTTAATGTGAACAACAACAAAAACAACAACAACAACAAAAGGCTGCCAGTCATCCTTAGCTCTGATTTTGGGATTGTTTGTTATCACAGCTATTATGGCTTGTGTCTAAATGTCCCTCATTTGGTCATAGGTGGGGCTTTTCCAGAGGTGGCCAGATCTAGAGTGTGTGATTGATTCATAGTGCAGCGTTGGGCAATTACTAAAGCAGTCCATTGATTGGTTTGGCACCTCCCTAATCCTGGCAGCCTAGATACAATAAAAAAGGGCAGAAAGATGCTGTTTAGATCCCCTGTTGCTCTGCTACCTTGTGGCCACCATGAACTGTTCCTGTCTGTGATGCCGCTCTGCCATGCCATCCTGCCTTAGAGACAGCCCATTACGAACTGAAAACTCTACAAACTGTGAGCAAATAAACTGTTCCTCCTTTAACTTTGGGCACTGGGTATTTTGTCTCAGCAGTGAGAAAATTAGCTAAGATGACAGTAAAAGCTGTGGAATACAAATTTATAGTACTACTAGCATAACAACTATTGTCATAATATGTATAGCAACCATTGCTACCTCACTTTTGCAGTATTGAAGATTATAAGCTATTAGATAGATAATCTTAATTGAGACTCACAGTTATATACAGGTTGGTAAGTAAATGAGTAATCAGTAATAGAAATGAATTCTTCCATGATCAAAGTGCTAGTGAATGGAAAGACAGGATTTGAACTCAAGTCTTCCTCCTTCTCACTGGTATTTTCACGGCCCCCCATGAGGCTTAGGGGAAAGGTCAATCATCTCTAACATGGTCTGTACAATTCTGAGTTGTCTGAGTGTGGATTGAGATAGCCTCAAATCTTTACCTGCTGTTATGGTTCATATCTAGAGTGCCCTCGAAAAGCTCATGTGCTCTGAGCTGGAGCTTCTGGAAGGTGGCTGGATCCTGGGGCATTGTGCATCAGTGGTTGATGAGTTAGAGAAGATGGTGTTAGGAGAAAGGCCTGGTGGGAAGAGGCAGTCCCTGCTGGTGTGGTGTGGAGGGGTGTATCTCCTGCTATCTCTGCCTACTCCCTCTGCTTCCTGGCCCCCGGGACATAAGCAGTTTTTGTCCACCCTGCTCCTCTGCTTTTCTGTTTCTGCCTTGGAGCCAGCCAACCACGGACTGAAAACATGAACCAAAATAAGCTTCTCTTCTTTTAAATTATGGACGTTGGGATTGAATCTCAGCCATGGGAAAGTACTTAAGACAGTTGCCTCTTGATTATTCTCCACCTCCAGCTATACTGACTTTCAACCAAAGTCCAGGGAGGGTTTTCATAATTATTATTTCCTTCTGCCAAAATGTCAGTTCCTCCCCCTTCTCACCATATACTGTCCCTTTCCCCCTCATAGTCTAGAATGCTCCTGCTCTTCTCTCTTTTTCTAGAATTCTTATAGTCAAGGCAAGAAGCTCTCTCTTGTCTTCTCTGATTATATCAGTAACTCTACTCTGATGGGATATTTACTGCTGTCTCTGTTGTGATTGAGGAGGTTCTTGTATACATGGTGTCTCTATTGTTTCTTTATTATTAACTTACCATACTTTATTCATTTTGCTTATCCTAGTACTAATGGCATTGCTTGGAGTATTGTAACTATTCAGGAAACATTTCCTAAATTCTGTTTAATTGCATGTCTTGGTTACTTTTCTCTCCTTGTTGAGACAAAATTCCCCATGCCCAAAATTAAGGAAGGAAAGGTTTATTTAGCTTAAAGTTGTGCAGGTTTCAGTCCATACTTGGCTGGCTCCAAGGCAGAGCAGCACATGGCAGAGGGCAAACGTCCATGGTGGCGGAACACAGTAAAGCATCAAGAACAAAATGGAGGAGCGGTGGGAAGAGCAAGCCACTTTCTCTTACATATGCAAACTATCTGCCCCAGGGCAGGCGTAGCACTCACACCCGATCAGTCACAACTCTAAAATCCTGCCGCATGACTGCATGTGTCTTTGGGGGGGACACCAAGACACAAACCATACCATTGCGTTAAAAAATTGGTGCAACAGGGCTGACAGAAATGGGGAGGTAGAGTCAGGTTTTAATATGAAGAGAGATCTATTTCTTGGATAGACGTAGACACAGCAATGAGAAAAAAAATTTGGACTGAAGATGCCATGAAGTCATTTGTGGCCATTGTAACATTATCAAGTAATAATCAGAGAGATAACAGAAATATCCCTACAGATATCCCTACACAAGACACACCAGTATTTGCTAAAAATTCATATTCCTTTAGTGCCTCAAGTCTTTGGACTTTCTTTCCAGGTTTCCTAAGAATTTTGCTTTTTAGACTTGGCTATTTTGCAGAGGTCTGCAGGCATTTTACTTACCCTATAATTTTAGTAGGTGTTATTTCCTGAAGTCTGTTTTTCTGTGCAGGTTTTATTCTTTTTATTAATAGAACGTTTTAGACTAAGTAGAACAGAGCATGAAGTACAATTGTTAATCTATGTTGGCATAATGGCAACCTTGTTTATGGAGCACTTACTGAGTTCTGGTATTACTGTCATTTGCCATGAATTCATCAAGTAAATTGCTCTGTCCATTCTAGCTGAACCACCATAAGAACAAAAGGTAAGGTCAGGACAGCTTTTGTCACCAGGCTGGATGATCCCTTATCTATCCTTATTGTGTCTGATTGTTATAGTTTATGTCTGAGATGTCCTCACAAAGGCCATGTGTTGAAGACTTGGTCCCCAGCCCAGGGTGCTACCAGGAAGTCACAGGGTCATTAGGAGGTAGGGACTAGTAAGACATTTAAGGAAATGGGCATAACTCAAAGAGGCTCATGGGATGCTGGTCCCTTCTTTCGCTCTCTCCCATTTCACAGCTGCCATGAGGTGAACAGCTTGTTGTACCGCATGACCCTGCCATGATGTGCTGCCACTGGCCATGAGCAATGAGGCCAGCTATTTGTGGACTGACACCTTGAGCTAAAATAAACGTTTCTTCTTTTTAAGTTGATTATCACAAATGTTTGTTACAGTAATGGAAAACTGACTAATCAGGTCTATTGGCTGATGTCTGACATGTACGTCATCTTTGATTAACTCTGTCATTATTACTGTTTGACTGATATTCCCATAATTCCATCTTTTTTTCTTTTCTCCTTTCCCCTGTCATTTTTCTTGAAAGTACTATGCCAGTCTCCTTGTTCACCCACACACTAATAGCCATTTTTGCTATCAGTTTCCTGGTCATTCTCTGTACTTCCTTGCAATATTCTTCTTTGAAGCATAAATAAGGTTGCAATTCAATGAAATTTAGACATTTTTCTTCATTTAAAAATACTACAAATAGAAGGCTCTAGTTCATGTACAATTTACTTGTAAACACAAAAGAAAGATTTAAATAGGGGTTTCATCATCGCAGATTCTGGGTGTATCCATAATGCTGGTGCCAAATGGTTTCCTCTCTCTCCTTTGTTGTAGATTATATTATTCTGATGACCCCCAAAAGTGAAACTGACAAAGTAGCAGGCAATTTCTCTACATTTCTGGCAACAAAAAGAGCAAAGAGATTCTTTTGGCATCTTTACTACAGCCTCCTACAACAAAGGACTAAGATGATTATTAATTATAACAATACACACTAATTGTTATGATCCAAAAATTTTATATCTGAGTATATACCTAAAAGAAATGGGAGCAAGCAAAGAGAGTACCTGTGTTCATAGCAGCATTATTCAAAAAGCCAAAAGGGGATAGCAAGCCAATCACAGATGATTGAATGGACAAAGAAAATGTGGCATATATCTATGTATCTATATCTGTCTATCTATCTAGAGGATATTAGTCTTGAAAAGGAAAGAAAATTTGACATATGCCACAACATGAATTAACCTTGAAGAATCTTTACAAAGTAAAATAAGCCAGTCACAAAAGGAAAAATACCACATGACTTCACTTACCTGAGGTATTGTGGATAGCTAAGGTCATAGTGACAGAAAGTAGAATGGTGGTTGGAGGCGACCAGAGGGCAGAGAGGATGGGAACTCACTGCTTAATGGATACAGAGTTCCTGTTTTGCAAGGTGAAAAGAATTCTGTGTCTGAGTGGGGTCGCAGCAGAACAACAATATGAATGAATGTACTTAATGTCACTGAACTGTAGATTTAAAATGGCAAATTTTATGTTTTGTGTATTTTACAGCAATTACCCAAAGTAATGTTAGATTACGCCGCTAGTATGTGAAATTCATGACAGGTTGCATAAGGTATCCTCTTGGTAAAGACTATTTTCACTTTCAGGTGAGGAAATAAAAGTTCAGAGGAGCTGCAATCCTCCCAGGAGGTCACACAACTAAGCAGCAGAAATGAGATCTGAATTCAGGTCTGGTAGGCTCTGCAGTAGCTCACACTCTGCATTCCTTTGCAACTAACATGTGCGCGCGCACACACACGTACCTCCACATCACGGTGCGTAATATACATTATTCCTTAGTTTATAGTTAATTGTGTTAGTTACTATAAATACAAATGTTGAGGCTAACCACTTAATTAATACTGCAAAGTTAATCCACATAATCACCGTGCAGTATGCTGCATGGAGGACTTCTCCCTGCCAAATGAGTCGGGAGAGGAAGAGCGGCCCGAACGCAAACAGGTTTATGGGATGCCTCAGGAAGCAGGGAATTAGACTGATTGCTTAGGCTTCAGGCACTGCAATTACAAGTTGGCATTTTAGTAATGGCAATTTTAAACTGAAGTTCCAAAAAGGTTTAATATCAGGTCTGCTGTCTGACTTTTTTCTCCCACAATTTTGGCAAAACAATGAATTATTTAAAAATATATCTCGTAGAACTGCTAGAAAAATGTTTGAAGTGTGTTTTCTTTTCCTGTCTGAAATGAACTCAGTCTATGTTCGTTGTGTAAAAAGAATAGTCTGCCAGTTGTAGACAGAATCAGGTCCTCACAGTAAACAAAATTGCCTCAGCTTTGCTCCAGCATGCATTTTCTAAGCAGTGGGCATAGAGACAGGGTAATTGGCTACCTCCTGGCCCTAAGTATAGGTGTGTTAAATGTGAGCCCGAGGGGAACCTCCATTGTGGGTTGTAGTTTATTATTAGGTGAGGAAATTACTGGACACCTCCAGCTGCCATTAATCAGCTACAGAGGCAGACCGGAGCCAAGCGAGAAGCCTGTGGGTGGATTCTGCCCAGTGCTGTGGAAATACAAGAAGACAGAGACAAATGTTTTCCAGCCTAGCAGCACTAAACTCTGCCCTTTCACAGTCCTTAACATGCATGTTCAAATTGATTTAGTCCATTTACCCCCTCAACCTAACCATCTATTTTCCTTGCGGACTGACAGCTTTATGTGTTGCTACCATGTTATTATGTGTTGCTGCCCTGCCGGTAGCTATAGTGTTTCAGAAACATTTACTTCCAGACACAAAGGATGAATGAGGAGAGGGGCGGAGAGGAAGGGAGGTGGAGTTGAATCATCTCAATTCCTCTTTTATGGGGTGCAAAACATGCCCATCACGGCACTGACTTTCTCTCTCGCTCTTGTTCTTTTTTTTCTCTTTATTCCTTTTCTGTGTCAATGAGTTCCATGAAAAAGCCTTGAATAAAATTTCCCACTTAAGAAACACATCTGTCAGGTGATGTCAACGCCTGGCTTACTCCTCTTCCTGTTGGGCTGCGAGCATGGCATTCCCTCACGGTCCTGGAATGCTGACACGGTCAAGTGCCGAAAGCCAAACACAGGTAGGGTCAAGCTAAAAAAGTCCACGGGCTCTTCTGTCTTCAGTTTAGCTGGGGCGGGGGCTGGGAAGAGTCTCAAAGCAGTTTATAGCCTTTGCTGCTGTGTAAACTAAGAAAAAGAGGACAAGGGAGGTAAAAAGCAAGACCCTAAGCAGTCCCTCATCAGCCGCAGGGGCAGTAGTTTAGGCATTCCAAGTATGGTCCAGTTGGAGACATTTGCCCTGGAATATGCAGGGATTCAGATCTGACCCTTACCCCAGCATTTTTGGAACTGGATGAAAGTGATTTATTTAAACATTGAAGAATATTTCTGGCACTGAAGGCCAAAGATTAAAACTCAGAGTTAAAATAAATACCCAGAGAAAGAAAGGAAGCAGTGAGGTGAAGGCGTGATCAGATATGAAGCTCTGAGCTCACTGACTTTACATTCCCTGTTTCTCTCTATCCGGTTTTCATCTATGCAATGGCCAACACGGAGACTTGCCTTGTCCTCTTCCTGCTTTTGTGTGGAAGGGTAGAAAATGACAAGTCTATTGATTTATACAGTCAAATAAAAAGAAAACAAGCAAAACAAAATAAAATAAGGCAATTTAAACTGTCTAACCACATATGAATATTTTATATTATATCCTGTGGATCAGTATGTAGGTATATGTAGTATCTGATTCTATTAAGTCAGTGGAATGATTACCTAGTGATAGAAAATAGTGCCTTTAGAATGAATGTACTACTTTATAATGAAGTTGGATCTGCAAGAAGACTGAATGAGGCAGACATGTTATACGAGATGTGACTGAAAAATATGGTGAATACTTGCATGAGAAATTTATTACAGTAAAAGACACATTGCCCTTGATTACCTTAAAAATATTCCTCCTCACTTTGAGCACACTTATCCCATCATTCTTGCCACCTTCGGCAGCACTTCTGGAAATCCTCTTGCTTGTATGTCTTTACTGGGTGTGATAAAAAATAGGGTGAATGCTGCTGCCAAGTACCATCCAACAGAAAAGCAGGCATGTGAAAATATTACGGTATATTCTCATCCATGTTGTTCATCTGATCTGGCACCATGCAACTTCTGGCTCTTCCCCAAAGTCAAAATGACCGTGAAAGGTCAACGTTTTGTATTGATTTGGGATATTGAGGCAGCCAGGATGGAGCCACTAAAGACACTCACAAAAGAAGACTTCCAGAACTGCTTCAGAAAGTGGTAAAATTATTGGGGTAAGTATTACTGAAGTGAGGGTTGGTTTTTTTGTTGCTGTTTTGAGGCTGAATTAATGCCAATGTGTCTTCTACTTTAATAAATTTAAAAAATTTAAATATTTACCGACTATTTTGACCACATCACAGACTTATCACGTATTCTGTCTCTCATATGCGTGTGTGTTTTTATCTCACTCATAGATTAAAGTTCTAGCTTGAGCTTTAGCCATCCGGTGTCTCTCCAGCCCTCTCTGGTCCTGGAGCCGGCTGGGAGAGTCCCTGATGGTGCTGAGAGGTCTTTGTGAGTACACTCCCGGGTTCCCTGCAGTTCTCAGGATTTGCATGGTTGACTGTTCCCAATGAGAGGTCACTTCAGCGACAGACTGAGTTCCTCTGAACAGGGCACCGGTTGTCCGTGGGGAAATGAAGCATGAGTTCCTTCAGCCAGACATTCAGTCTCCATCTGATGGTTGCGAGGCAGTGAGGAAGCTTCACTTCTTGCCTCCGGCTTTTCTTCACCTTTGTGCTCAAGTATCACTGTCGCCGTGGTGCTGGCAGCTTTGACCCTGAGTGCCTTGCAAGGTCGAGGGTGGCCAGATGAATTACTCCAACTGCTTTCTGCAGGCTGAATTTTCTTTGGTGAGGTTCCATGACAATACCATTTTAAAACACAAACCTTGCTCAACGTGAGGCTTCATAGGTCACAAAGGAGTCTTTTCCTCTGACAATGAACCTTAAAAGTTACTTAAAGTCTCTTTTTAAAGGGCATGGGATCATGAATGTTTAAACCACTTAGCTCTTTAAAAGTTTACTTTATTTTTGGAAATGTAATACAGAAGAATTTTAGCATTCTTGGGAAATGGGAGATTGTGGGATTGCTCTGAGTCTAAAACTGAGATAGACAGTAGTCCTCCCTTATCTGTGGTTTTGCTTTCTGAGGTTTCAGTTACCTCTAGTCATCTCTGGTTTAAAAATGTGAAATAGAAAATCTCAGAAAGGTATGATTTATAAGTTTCAAACTGTGGAAACTTCTGGATCCTGTAATGAAACGTCCTGCCCTCCTGCTCCATCCAGCTTGGGAGGTGAACTCTCCTGCTGTACAGCACATCCACCAGGTACACCAGGGGAGGCTGTTCTTATTGGTCATCAGATCCACTGTCATGGTGTCACCGTGCTTCTGATCAAGTAGCCCATCATCACGGTATCCAAGCGTAAGAACAGTGACACTTGCTATTTTAATATAGTATACTGTATCTATCTTATTATTGGCTATTGTTCCTAATCTCTTATTCTACTTAATTTATAGATTAAGCTTTATCATAGTTGTGCAGGTATAGGAAAAAAGGTAGCATGTGTAAGTACTCAGTACTCTCTGCATACCTGATTTCAGACATCCACTGGAAGTCTTGAAATGTTTCCCTTGGATTACAGGGAACTACTATATGTTATAAAACATCAGTACTGTCTTATGGGAACCACAGAACAGACTGTTGAAAATTGAGAATTTTCCATAAAATTGAAACAAATGTTTGCCACAGTAATAAATATTAATATTTGGTAGCCTTTGATTATACTTTATTCATATAAATTCTTTATCTAATAAAGTAAAATTTTATAAAAAACAAACTATTAAGAGCATTTCTACTTGCATCATACCAGGATACCTCTCAGGAGTTAGAGAAGAATCTAGGTAAAGAAAGAATTCATGGTAAAACTCAATCTTTCACTTAATCTTTCAGTGAGTTTACTACTCAAAATAGCTTCCTGGGGGCAGAAAGTAAGCTGGAAAGTGATCAGCTATGCATAAAATATGTGTAATTTGAGACATCAAAGTTTTGTTTTTTGGTTTTATCTGTTACCTAAACATACCTCATCATACAAATCTCTCAGAGATTATTTTTATTTGAATAAAATTCAACATTTAATGACTTTAAAAGTGCAAATTTTGTATATACGAAGTCACGATTTTTTTGGTGTGACCTTTTTATAATATATTTCTTGAGAAGATTTAAATGTATCAGAATGTGAGAGGGTAGCAGTTGGACATATGCTATTAACTAGGGTTTAAGTTTGATATGGGGGACTGAGAGTAATTGCAAAAGCAAATTAAATTTTATCATCAAGTATACATTATCACAGCAAAAACTGCTTATCTTTTAGGTTCTTGCTGCCAGATAATATTTATTGGATGGGACAATCTTTTACTTTTGTTTGTTGGTTTTTTTTCTATCATGCAGCAGGATTGTGTTAGGTGTAGAAAAGGAGCTGCTGCATTTGACCAAATAAAAATGCCCCTGGCCATCCTTTAGGTTCAGTAAATTCAAGGGCTAATCATAAAGGGCCCTGTGGGGGAAAGTTTTTTTGCTGCAGAGTGGTACATTACCAAGGTGACCATTCACCCTAGTACTGTTATTGTACATTGTACAAGTAGAAGACAGGGGAAAAACTAAAAGAACTCAGGGAGAAAGAACACACAATCACATGGGTAATTGATTCTTTTTAGTTGAATGCTTATGAATAAGTTATATTTAGACCTGTAAAGGAAAATGATTTTAGAAGATTTTCAATGCATACACCCATTGCCTGCCACATCAGACAACATTTTACCCAGCTTCATCACACTGTACCATATGGATTACTCCCCAGAGGTCTGGAAAACACCACTCAATTAGAATATATAGGCAGAATTTCTTTTTAATTATTTTGTAATCTTAAACCAGCCTTTTCCATGTACTTCAAAACCAGGGGTGGCACATACAAGGGCTGTCATCATTCTATCTCATATTTCATTCAAATAGGTACGAGTTTTTAATCTTAATGAGGGTCTATCTGCTTTTTTTTGTTTACTTTTTACTGTCCTTTTAAATACCATTGTAATAAATGCAGCTGTAACTTCTTCCCCAGCAGAACTTGAATACTGCAGCAGTCTCTCAGTACACCACACTGCGGTTTCCGGGAGGGCTGCTAAGAAAGCAGTCTTTTGAAATTTTGTTTTCATTGTCTTGGGTCTGAAATTTAAAATCTGAACTTTGATATCTGGCCACAGGAAATTTCAAAATGTCTATCAATATTTGAAATAATCTCCCCACTCTAAACTGTGGAGAGAATATATATATATATATATATATAATTTTATATATGTATCAAATTATAAATGTATTCTATATAAATGTTTATGTAATTTGTATGTAACTAATATACACATACACACACACTTTCCATGCATACACACACACACACATATATATATATATATATGCACTTTCCCTTAGTGTATAAATACATAAGAAAAAAGTGAGACAGATTTTCCCTGTGCTTAAAAGTTGTGCTAGTTGGAGTTAGTGCAAGCCAACAAATATTATAGGACAATTATATACGAGGTGTTAACATTGGAGAGAAAATGAGGCATGTGGATTATTGTCCTGAATGGACTTATGAGCTAATTTAGGAGGAACACAGAACATTTCCTCACTTGAAAAGATAAGCATCAAAAGTGCGATGATCACAGTATGTTCAAGCTGCTATGTGTTACAGGTGGACAACTGTTCTATGGGGCCTGATAATGCACAGTGTTATTGGGAATAGAAGATTTCATCTAGAAAGTTTGCATCTTTATTTGAGATTCTTCTTCCGTATTATCACAAAAATCTATACAAGAATGTTTCAGAACTCTACATTGCTTTTCCTTTTTTTTCTTTTTTGGTGGGGTTACACTGTTTTTCTTAATTTTGTCTTGGACTAGTTATTATTTTTTTTCCTGGCAAATTTCATATAATTCACCATGTATTTGTTAGAGATAGTTTCAGAGACTTTGAAGACCATTTAGTAGATTATCTTGATGTTCTTTAATTTAGTGATCATAACCTTAATGCTTTCAAAACTAATGAGTCTTGATGAAATCTAGATTATACCAATCAGAATTATTACAATTTTTAAAATTATATTTTTGTTATCAAATTCGTACTAGATTAGCCTACAGGAAGTCTGACCCGTTTTCATTATAAATTGACTCAGTCATATAATTCATAATTCAGTTTCACGGCTGTATCCTCTGGTGTGTCCTCTGAGGCATATAGTTTTACTTGTAGGTTTGCAGCAGGAACATCTTATTAGGTAAATTTGATTTATAGCTCACAGATACTTTTATGCATTCTAATTTACTAATACTAAAACTAATATGATATAGTAAAACTAATATTAATATAATATCACATAAATTTTTGCATAAAGCCAAATTTTGTAACTCATGTTAAACATTGCATATATATTTTTTCCCCTAAAATTCACACCTGTATTTGAAAAATGACACAAAACTTTCATGGAAGTTTTTCCAACATCATTCAAGTAATGACTTTTATTTGGAAAATTTCTGTTTTCTTTCTGGTTATAGTTCCAGTAAAAATGTTCCTCAGTGGTTATTTAAAGTAGGTGCTGAATTTTTTATGAAGAGGCTGGATGGGTAGTGGCTAAGAGTATGAGACTAAGGAAGTCATGATTGTAAGTCATGTGTGTGTGTGTGTGTGTGTGTGTGTGTGTGTGTGTTAGTAGGAAATGAAAGCAGGGTCTTCACCTTGAGCTATAGTCCCAGTGCTTTTTATTATGTTTCATTTTGAGGCATGGTCTGGCTTAGCTGCTAAATTGCTCAGGTTCAATTCAAACTTGTGATCCTCCTGCCTCAGCTTCCTAGAGTGCTGGAATTGTTGAATGCCACAACATGAACAAGACAAACACCTACAGACATAGGTTTTCTCTCTTTCTCATTTGTGATTTGAGATAAAAACAATAGGGAATGCAGAAATCATTCTAAGATCCAACCCCCAATCAAGTTTTAGTACAGAATATATACTATTTGTAAGGACAAAGCATCAATGAAACTTTTGAAGGTACTGAGGCCCCCCGAGTTTGGACTGAATAGCAGTGAATCTGGGAGGTAAGATAGGTGTGCTTAAGGCCAGTTTCCACGGAACTTATTAAGGCAACATCTTTTAGCTGGAACAGTCCAAGGTATTTTATGAAGAGGAAAAGCCCTGCAGAGATAGTTTTAGTAGGGAGAATATCTGTTCTGCGGTCATTGTCATAAAATTTTTGCATCAAGTTTCAGCTTTATTTTTCAAGGTTTTAGGAGGGAGGCAAAAGACTGTTCCCAGATGTTTGGAAAATAATTGTTTTTGGCAGAACACTTAGCAAATGAAGTTTAACCTTGGTTGTGCTCACCACTGAGGAAGTTCAGAAATTCCCACTTAAACAGTGGATATGAAATCTACCCTGAACTTCAGTTTCAGGTGAGTATTATGTTCTTTGTCATTTCCTCTTTTGCAGGACTGGTGACATAGAAATATACTGCTCAACAAGTGGTGTGCTTCAGAGACTTGTGGGACGCAGCAGGTGGTTTCATGGATAAATACCCCGGCTTCTTATTTCCATTCTGCAGTGATTATTCATGGTCACTGACTTTATTCTTAACAGCAGAAATAATGACTGGAAACAATATGAAATTAAACTACATTTTTATTCCTCATGAAACAGTACAAGGATTGTTTGATAGATAAATTTGTGTAATTTAAACCCTACGTATATTTTCAAGATTTTATAAATGTGTTTATTATTATGTAATCATATTTGTGACCAGGAACAAGTTAAATGTTAAATGGGGATATTCTAAGTAATGGATATATTAAATACTGATTATGCATTTAACAATATCACAGACAGCTGAAATCCAAATACTGAGTGTTAAATATCTTTTATGTCTTATGGGATACAATTCTGATTCATATAATTAATTTTCACAAGTATTATACAATTTACAGGCAGTTTAGTTTCATGGATTTATTTATCTTGTGTAATTAAAAATGTAAATCATTTCCTAAAATGTAATCAATTGTCTTAAGTAGCTTCTAATTGAGGCAATTAATGTGTTATTTCTTTATTTCTCCTAATAGTGTAAGACTGTAGAAATGGACATTAGATATCTTAGAAATATCTTAGAAACAGTCTAAGATTGAAGAAAATTACTACTCATTCACATAGGAAAACCCAAGCTGGAAAATTAGCAGCACAGCTGGAAAGGCTAATGAATTGAATATTTAAAATTCTTGCAGAAGCTCAAAATCTGTCCCTGGATCCCAGAGGTGGCTCTTTTTTTTTGGACATAATCAACACAATCGTGAAACTTCAGAACCATTTAAACATCACACTGATGAAATAGATTTGTTCATATTGCAACCTTTGCAAGTGTTCCCAGGATTGTCTTTCACCACCTATCATTTGCCTCCGACAAAGTGCCATTTCTTATATTCTCTTTAAAAAGACAAGTTGTTAATTGACTGGCAAGGTAGCTGGCCCGGGTTAGGACTCTGTTATTGAATTCCTATGGTGGGAGTGAAAACAAAAATACTGATGGATACTCATGTTATGCCTACAATTAACAGAGTAAACATCTTAACAGGCATAGAAGACACAAACAGATGTTCTAATTGCATGTCTGTGAGAAACTGATGTTTACTAGTTCCACTCTAGCTTGGCCTCTGAGACCTCAGGAAGTTTCCCTCCCAGTGGGGATTTCAGTGATTTATTGATTTCAGTACAATGAATATTTTAGAAACTAGCAGGATTTTTAAGAGGTTAAATACATCCTTACAAAGGTTAGCATTAACTCATGCTTGAAGGGCATCCTACTCTGTGTTAACCAGGGCAGTGACGGTCACCCTGGCCACATTCCTGGCTAAGTGGGAGGGAAGACAGCCAGGGTAATGGAAGGGATTTCCTAATAGAGAATGTAGAAATAAACTATTAGCACAAGATATCTCCCCCCACCTTGAGTGGAACATAAATGAGGGCAATATAAATAACAGCAAACTCCTAAAAATTCCTGGTTGAAAAGACTGAGTAGTCTTGATCAAAGCAGTAGAGATATTTTGGGGTGCTTCTTTTTGAGACACTCAAGACCACATAAAATTATAAGGCCCAGAAACTTCAGTGGTTTTTAACTGATTAAGAAATGTTTAATTTTCTACTCACCTTCTACATTGAATCTTCAAATATATGCTAACTTGTAATTATTTGGTTGTTTTGTTTTTTAACCAGAAAGATTCTAAAAAATGACTTCTGGGTTGTTGTACCCTTATGCTATCTTTTTGTCTTAGACTCTTAGATATTAATAAACTGATATATCCTTATTGGTATTAGTAATGATAGTCAATACTTATCCAAAGTTTACTTCATGCAGTACTGTGTGTTTAAATAACTTGTCTCCTGAAAAGAATGTCATTTTATAAGATGTATAAATATGAAATCACTGAGACTATCATTTTGTTACAAATGCAGATAATCTTTTATCTTAGACACTCTTAAATTTTACTCACTTATTAGTTATTTGTAGTAAGATTTGACTCATTTTTTTTCTTTGTGAGATAAAGATGGTTGATAAGAATTTTGCTCTGGACCAGGCCTCCTGCACATGTATTTTCTGTCTCTAGAGCAGCACTTCTGCTTACCCTTTACCTATGGGCCATGTGCGTCTGCCGTGTATCAGAAGAAAAGATGATCTGAGCTGAAGACTTAATAGCCACAAACTAACTAAAACTTATTTTATTTTTTATTCATTACCTGTGAACAACTTGGGTCAAATTTTGCTTGCTTCTTTTCACTTTTTAAAATATAGTTACCAGAGAGTTTAACTCTTAATGACCATTTTTTGTTGAACAATATGCAATTTCTCAAATCTTGAAATCATGTTGGATACTGCCAGGTTAATTTCACACTCCACACTGATGGCATTTACTTTTCATCATGGCAACCATAGGAAATCCAGCTTCACAAAGGTGTGAATTCATAAACAAGGGCATGATTTAGTGTTGAAACTATGAACTACGTTGATCTAGTAGTTTGCATGGTGTCAGCTCCATAGAGAGTATTGCTATGATTGTTCATTTAGAACACTGAGCTGCACGTCTATGCCTTCACTGAAATCCTCTAATGTATTTTGACCTACAGTTTGGGAACCACAAACATGTACCATCAGTAACTTGTCCATTTTCAATTTTGTACAGATAAGATTTCTCATAATTATAAATTCTACACTAGCTGGCTGTGGTGCATGCCTATAATTCCAGCACTCGGGAGGCTGAGGCAGGAGAATCGCTGAGAGTTTGAGGCCAGCCTAAGCTACAAAGTGAGTTCAAGTACAACCTAAACTTCATAGTGAGACCCTATCTCAAAAAAATTCTACTGCATTACCAGAGTGTATATTTAATTCATATTTATACTCATTCAGTTATTCACTCACTTATTCATTCAGATTTATTATCTAAAATGTGCAAAACAGTGAGTTCTAGGTGCTGGTGATCTCTCATGAAGTTTGCATTCTGCTAAACCAAGAAGAAGAAGAAGAAGAAAAGAATAAACATTTTAGTGTATACGAGCAAAGTTATTGCAAATCACAATGGAAGATGTAATAAAGTATTGCTGATGCATGGTTGGGGTGATACCTTAGATGCATGACCTGAGAAGGCCTCTCTGAAGTGACTTGGGAGCAGACACCTAACTCAGGACACAGGTATAGTCAACCCAGAAGAGAACTTGAAAACAACATTCTGGAACAAGCAACAGCAAGGACCATAAAAACAGAAATAACTTAGGGCGTCTGAACAGTGGAATGGCACCATAGGCTGATATGACATGCCGAAGAGCTGGCAGGAGCCGGATCATGCAAAACTTCTTATGGTACAGTCAGCAGTTTCAGCTTTTATTTTCCAAAAGCGAGGTTTAAGCTGTGCAACACAGTGCTTTGCATATAAGAGGTGCCCAGATATCTTTGCTGAATTAATGTGCCGAGGCAAATAATGGGAATCAAGAATAGGATCTAGCTTTAAAAACAAGACTTTACCTGAGGCGTGAAAAACTCCACCCACACAATGAGACTCAGAATGGACCTAAAGTAGGACTTCTTGCTCTCTCCCTGTAAAATGTAAAAATTATTTGTCTAGTCCCAACCATTTTCTGCTTTGAAGCTGACCTTTTTTTGGCCTGCAGTTTCTATCCCAAGTTTAGATTAAAGTTATCATTCCTGGCCATTCAAGCAACAGCCCCTCTGCTTTCTATTTTTACTGAATTAAAAATGATTTTTGCATGCACTCCATCTATTCAGCATTCATGTTAACCTTTTCACTGATCAATTTTAAGTTTTATTGTTTGAGAAATAGGCTGGTTCATTCCAGGAAAAGTAGATGACTGCTTATTTTCTCATTTACAATTAATCACTGTGTGTGTGTGTGTGTGTGTGTGTGTGTGTGTGTGTGAAGAATAAAGTTCTTTTGTTGGGGAATTACCTTGATTCAGTGGTAGCTTCCAAATTTACTTTCAGGCACTCCATCCAGAGCTCAGGAGACAGAAAGACTGACAGACCAGCAAGGTCCTTGGATTGATAACTAGATCAATTGTGATAATGGATTGAAAAAATGTGTAATAGTGAGGGAAAAGAGATTGGTAAACTGACAAGGCTGGAATAAGACGGCACTTGTGCAAAAGGGAAATACTAAGTTATAGCATGTTTTGTGGGGCTTCTCTCTTGCTGGTTACAAGAATTAGAGTGAAGGTGTGCTAACCAAATAATGGCCCCCAAAGGATATTCATGCTCTGATCCTCAGAACCTATGAATACGCTGTTTTACATGGCAAAAAGATTTTTGCAGCTGTCATGTTAGAGATGTTTTGATGGATTATCCAAGCAGGCTCAATCTAATCATACAAGTGCTTAAAAATTAGAGAATATAAAAGCTGAGCACAGTGGTACATGAATGTACTTTGAGCACTTGGGAGGCTGAGGCATTAGGACTGCAAGTCTGAGCCTGTCTTAGTTACTTTTCTCATTACTGAGGCAAAATACCCAACACACAGTGTTAAGGAAGAAAAGGCTTACTGGAATCACAGTTTGTAGAGCTTTCAGTCCATACATACTTGCTCCAAGGCAGGGTGGCAGAGAGAGGGGTAAGACTCTTTCTGCCCCTTTTATCTTATCCAGACTCCTGGGATTAGGATAGTGCCAATCCAGTCAGCGGAGTGATCCAGCAATCACCCAGCCTTAATCTTAGTACCCTTAATCCCAGCACTGTACCACAGATCTGTCACCAACTCTAGATTCAACCACCCCTGAAAAAGCCTGTCCCCCATGCCTACATGAGGCTTTGAGGGGAGGTATAGACACAAACTGTAACACAGCCCTACCTGGGCTCTTATTTTGTAACTCTGTCTCAAAATAAAAAATAAAAAAGGCTGTGGATGTAGCTCAGTAGGAAGGCCCCAGGACCTAAAAAGAAAAAAAAAGAAAAAGTTGGAGAATGTTTCCTTCCTATGGTCACAAAGAGATGTGAGGGCAGATGGAGGGTAAGAAAGACGTGATGCTGCTAACTCTGAAGGGGAAGGAAAGAGGTTGCCTTCTAGGAATGTGGGTAGCCTTAGAAAAGGCGAGGAATGGGTTCTCCTTTCCTGCCATCTAGAAGGAAGTGCATCTCTGTTGACACCAGGATAAACCCGGTGAAATTCATACCAGACTTCTAACCTGTAGGGTTGGTATTGCTTTGAGCCACTAAATTTGTGGTACTTAGGACAGAAACAGGAAAGTGACATGGGAAGAGAATCAAGGGTGCTTGATGGGCCAGTGAAAGGGGACTTTAGCCAACATACTTGTTGTATCAGTGGCAGGAGCCACCGCCCCCCAGAGCTATAGCTCGCTGTGCGCTGTAGTTTTTCCTGAATATTACAAGCAGAGCACACATGGAGAATGAATGGAACTGGTGATTGCATGCAAGATATTATGGCTGTTAGCTTGAGGTGGAGTGATCTATGCCTTATGAATATTTAATATTTGGTGAGTCTTTCCATCCCTTTCTGTCTACAACTAAGGCCCACTTATTTCACTTTTAAAAATCCACATTAAATAAGGAGTAAAGAGAACTGTGAGAAGTACTGTGATTATTTTCTAACATTTATGAGATACTTAGTTTATGACATTTTACTACAGCAGCTCAAATGAGTTAAGACAACTTTTTATGAGGTTTATGGCATGGATAGTGGTGATAATTCATGGGTATATAATTCATCTCCAAATTCTTCAAGGTGTATACATCAAGTATGTATAGTTTTTGTATGTTAATCATACCACAATAGGGGAAACAAAGAATCCCATCAAAGGCCATTTTTGACAGGTGTAAGTTGAGCATGTTTTCTTTGTCTTTCTATTGAAGATGCTCTAGGATTCTTGCTGCCTTGATGTGTCTCATTTTTGCTTTTTGTCTCCCTCCTCACACCAAATGGACTTTAAACCCTGTGAAATCCGTGCGTACAGTTTTAAAGTGAGGCCTGGTTTAACCATGTGGGCACATTCATGAGCCCAGTCATTTGTGACGAGCAAACTATATCTGTAAACATCTGTTACATATAGAATGTACAAAGCGAAGAGATTGATTTCACATCTGAAATAATCATGCACTTTAATAATTGTAAGAGAACAAAAACAAATTTAAAATATTTGGCTTTTGTTTCAGGTTTGAAATAGTTAAAAATTAGATTATTGTGTGTTCAGATTAATAACTAATCCAGGAAGCTGTTTTTTGACTAGGTCATTCAGAAACAAATGTGATGTTTGACAAAACTGTGAATTAAAACCGAATGACCAGGCTAAGTGGACTACGTTTTCCCGAACACAACTCCTAAGTGATTTGCGTTTGCCTTCCTCTCTCCTCCCTTTAAAGTTGTTCATGGTAGTTGTTGGTGGTGTGAAAGATGGAGATTTTCCTAATATAGAAAATCAATGAATGTTTTCTTAACTCATAATATTTGTCATTGTACAGGCAGAGCTATATTTCTTCTTTCAAGAATTCTCAGTTAATGTGAAGAATAATCCCCTTCTGAATGGTTAGGACTCATTTTGTGTGAGCTGAATTTGGTTTATTGATTCCATATTTTCATTTGGAAGGTCTTTGTCCTCTCATTTTGTATTTGAAAAATGAGAAACTGTAGTATTTAGTTATGTTAGCAAACTTCAAATGCAGAGTCCCTGGTATATTAGTCTCTCTTCAGTTGCACAACAACTGTTAAATAAGCTGAATTTTTGTGAAAGTCAGTCTCCACCTAGTAGTTTTCTTAAAGAATTGATCAGTGGCCAATGTAATAAAATTATTTTCTTTGGGGTGGAAAAATTCAGTTAAACCATACAATGTCACAGTAATCAAGCAGGTTTCAGGCAAATGTTATAGTTTAACTGGATAAGTATTATTTGATTCAGATTTCCTAGGAACAGCTAAGTAGCCACTATTTACTAGTCTGCTACAATAAGGGCTGAGCCCTAAGTTTTCTGTTAATGTTGGCACAAGGCTGTAATTTTCTCAGGGATCAGTCCTTGGAGACTTAAATTAAGGCTATTTTAGTAATTAGCCCATGAAGGTGTTAACATTGTCTTATGGTTATTAGTTGCACTGTAATGTTGTTAGTTCCTATTAAATAAATCAAGGCTTAAGCAGCAGGGAAGAAAGGACATTTGTAATGGAGGCATTATTGCAATTGAGAATTTAAAAAGATGAAGAAACGTCAAAATAAGCAAATTTCATAGTGGAAATAACATAAAATCTAACTTTTCAAATATCATTTAAGCACTTTTTATTAAGAGATAGTACAAGAAATAGGGAGGGTTAGATTCATTTAAACCCACAGTAAAATTAGTGGGCGCACGCACACACACACTTCAAATAAAGAACACTCATATCCATATCACTGTTATATCAGAGATTATATTTAGGACAGCCTAGTGTGAGGCCTCAAATTTAGAATTCTAAAAGCTAGACTATATAACTAGTTCTTTCATTTTAAAAACAGATGACTCTTGCTAGGGCAATTGTAGTGCAAGCTGGATTGAATAGAATTCAACCTAAGAAGTTCCATACATGGCTTTTACCTCAGCAGTACGAAGGAAGGTTGTCTCCAATAATTCTCCATGGTTTCCTCCTGTCTTTTATCTACTTTGGGAGGATGCCAGAAGGTAGCTCCCAGCAAGGTCTCTGAGGTCTTTGCTGGGATGTGGAAAGAGAGAGCAATCAAGCCATAGAGCTTCTATACTCCTCTGTGCCTTGCATCTGTACTGCTCTTCTAGTCCAAGTTTCATGGACCATTTCAGTAGTATCTTAAGTAATTCTTTCAGCTCTGCTTTTTTCCCATTATGCATAGTAGCAAACTTTTGTTACATGAAGCTCCAAGATTATCTTCATCCTGTTCAAAAATATACTTAATGGATCTTGACACTGTACCATATTTCATTTAGAGGATTAAATTGACTTCAGCTATTTAAGAGCCTGTACCATAATTTTTATGTCCTAAATTCCAGTCTCTGGGCCTTGAAGTGTGTTCTGCAGTCCCTTAGACAGGTGAAGGGAATGAGATTGTGAGAAACTCCTAACTTACACAAATGCACTGAAATCACCAGTGAGACACTAGTGTGAAGTCATGTGGAAATGAATTTACTTTCAAGGTTTCAGTGAATTTATATGTGGTACAGTTAATTTCAATTTTATAACATGCTATTTCAGGTTACTAGTTGTGCTTACATAATGTGATATATAGAGCAAAATTCTCTACTGCTAGCCTTAGGAGAAAACTTTCAGGAGATCCATGGCAATTGAAGTAAGTCTTGATTTCTGTTGCTTTTCCTACATATCCAGCAGTTACATGATATCTTCAAAATCCTAGGGTCTGAGAATGTTTCACTTAGGTTGAAATAGCTAGAATTTACTCTCTATGGAGAAGAGACATAGTTAGTTAGACCTAACTTACAGAAGTTTTACTTCGTTGCAAAGACCCATGAGAGGATAAATGGAATCTTATCAAGGGACTGATACAAAGGAACTTTCAGAATTTATACTGTTCAAGTTCAAGTCTTCTCACAGTAAACCTTGTTCCATCTCTGAATTTCAGTTCTCATCTTTGAAAAATTAAAATAAAAACTAGGATGAAATATAGTTATAAGTATTTGGATACTGAACTGAAAAGAGCTTTGTCCATGGTTATTTTGGGAGAAGTAGTAGAAGTCAAATCTATGGAATGGGAAGCATCTTGGGGTGAAGGAATTTGAATTTTGCTATATATAAAAACAGCTGTTGGTGATAGAGCCCTGACTGAAAAACCTCTATAAAAATAGACTTTATGTAGTTACAAATGCCTTGTGACCATTTAATTCTAGCTCAGTGTCTTCATAGTTTTGGAGAAGCAGCATGAAAAACATACCAACAACCAAGAATTAAGAATGGATGTGACTAAACTGGATGTTTCCTACCTTAAAACTATATTAATCTTCTTATTCTGACAATATCACACAGATAACATTTAAATGTTATCTAACTGATGAACACTGACTGAAAAATAATGCATTAGTGCAAATGCTTCTATTTCCAATATGTTAAATGATGAACAAGTTTCTGCTTTGAGGTGAACATTTGGATGAGTTTAGCTGTGCTTCATTTCACATATGTATTTTTAAACTAGTTAACCTTTTTGCAGAAATGTAAGTATCTATTTACAGAATAGTAGGTACTTTAAATTATGCTAGATACTGTGAAGGATATAAGCATTTTAAACAAAAAAATAGTATAGTAAAAATGACATATGAACCCTATGTCTGCAAAAGCAAAAAAAAAAAGAAAAGACAGAGCCGGTGATAAGACTTATGTGTGTTTTCTGGGGGAGAATTATCCTGAGGGGAAGAAATGAAGAAGGAAAAATGGATATAGAAGAAAGGTAAAGATAGCATGTTGCATTACTATGCAGGTCAGAGCTTATCCAGGAAGGACTGCAGAAGCACCTATCTTTGGAGTAGCCCCAGAGATACAGTGCAAGTGATAGTGCCTACTCCAGCAGCTGCAAGGGAGCGGTGTGTGTGGAACTGACAAACACGCTTCACCAGCTCCTACCTTTTCTTCTTTCCTCTCTCTCTCCATCTCTTTTTTCTCTTTTTAATTCCTTGCACTTCTGGGTTCTTCATACCTGCCCCATGATGCCACCCGCCATGCATCATGGAGATCAGCTACATCTCCATGGATCCCACCAGGCAGGGGCTCAGGTGTTGGGGATCCTTCAGCTCTGACTGTGGAGAGACAAAAGAGGCATGTTTCTGGAAGATGAGGTGTTGCTGGGGTAGAGTGTCCAGAGTATTCTACTTTGGGAAGGGAAGGCAATTGGCATAGACAAAGAAAAGGTAGGTCAGAATGTGCAGAATTGGGCTGTACATAAAGTGGGCCCAATATGAATAGCATTTACTGTTGGGAACTTGTTAAAAATAGTGCCTTATATGTTTCAGGATTAAAAGATCACTGATACGTTTGAATTGTCTTTGAACACTTATTTTAAGAAAGAAAAGGAAACAAGCATTAAACACATGCCTGTGCTATGCCAACATTCATTTTTTAAAAAAGAAAGTGTGAATAAACACCGGATACACAAGCTTTGCAGTAGAGGATAAGACATATCCAAGAGGAAACAAAGAAACTTGGAAAGGAAGAGCAAGGGGTCATACAAACTGAATGTGAAAATAGATTTAATCATATTTAAATACAGATTTACTGAAAATAGCCAGATAAAATAATTTAAGTTTCATATATCATAGTTCTGATGTCAAGAAATGATCTTTTATTATTTTGACAATTATTCTTGGGATGCATAAAAAAATTACAAAGTCAACCAAAAATAAAGTACTAGTTTGCAAGCATAATAGCAAACTGAAAGATAGAGCTTTTGTTAAGATTTCTGATTTATTTATGTAATTTTTTACATTATAAAAAATTTTTGGCTTATTTTCTAATTGTTCCTCAAAAAATTAGAAAAGTATTAGTACATTTAAAAAATTGTTACTTCAAAGAATTCCATAAGAGGTCACTTGAAGAAAAAGATTCAGAGATTCAGGAAATGTTAAGGAGATAATTAAAAATAATTACTCTAGAATGATAGAAATAAAATAAAGAAAAGGTTTATTCCTTCTTTTTCTTGAGACTCACTTTTTCAAAAACATTTTCGTATTGTATCCTATTAAGTGCTCTTTCAGGGGCAATATATTGTTTGACTTTGAAAAATGTAGCAAAATTTGTATATGAAACATTTTGCTTGGATAAATATTAATTTATTCTTTAAAAACTTGCAAAACTAGTTTCTGCTCCAAAAGAAGTGCAAATGTTGTGACTTCTGTTAATTCTTCCTCCTGTGAAATGCCCTTGCAGGCTGAAGCAGAGCTGGAGTGAGTGAAGAGTGTGGTCTGCAGGCTGCAGCATCTGCTCTGGGGAATCATTATTTTCTTGGGTGATGATCAGAGCTCTAAATATCTGTGGTTTGCACTTCCCAGGCATTATAGTGTGTTCTAGAATGTCCCCCCAAAGTCTCATATGTTCAGATTTGGGGCTTTTAGAAGATAATTGAATCATGGCACTATATGAGGCGCTATATTTATCCTCTGATAAATTCATAGCTGAGAGTGCTGTTAGGAGGTGTGGCCTGGTAGGAGCAGGTAGTATATTTTTCTCCCTGGCTCCTCCTATTGCTCTCTGCTTCCTGGACACCCTGGTGTGAGCATCTTTCCTCCGCCAGGCCCTTCTATGCTGCCACTTCTGCCTTGGAGTTGGCCAAACATATACTAAAAATGTGACCCCGAATAAAACTCCCCTGGTTTAAGTTATGAGTGTTGGATATTTTTTCCCAGAGATGAGGAAAGTGACTAAGGCACCAGTGAATTTTACTTAGCTTGGAGTTTGTGCAAATCCTCTGTAATATTCTCTTTACTAATTTGGCCACTGAACGAGAGTTGTCCATTCTTTTGATGACCTCACAACGTTCACATGAGCAGCACAGACTGGGTAAATGGCATATGACATGGGGTTACTTGAGGTGACAACTTGAAGTCTTACAATTGCATAATTTGTGTAACAAATCTACCTTGAGGTGGTAAGGAGTTCCTTTAATTTACCCTAACTAAACATATATGTTGTAAAGAAACTCTGACTCTAAAGTCAAAGAAGGGGGCTGGGGATTTAGCTCAGCGGCAAAAGCGCCTGCCTGACAAGCGCAAGGTCGTGAGTTCGGTTCCCGGTACCGGAGAAAAACCAAAAAAAAAAAAAAAAAAAAAAATAAAGTCAAAGAAATTCCTTATAATTGTGCAACATGTTTCTTACCCTATTCTGAGCATAGTCAAGAGATTCAAGAAATTTAAATGTGTTTCAAGCTTTCAAATAGATAACATAAAGTCTGTATGTGTCCTCAGTGCTATTTATTGAACAGTTTTTCATATGACTTTGGCTATTCTCAACTAATTGTCTTGTCTTTGAGGATCTGAAAGACTCAGACTTTCTAGGCATTGTTGTGCATAGAGTTTTAACAGTACAAAGTAGTCCAACCATCAGTAGAATTTACAAGATATTAGGATAGCAAGCCTTAGCTCAACTCAGTTTAGATATGCAAAATATTTTGGAATTTTCCCAAGTTAATTAACACTACTGTCATTTGCCTCTTAAGGGCCAAATACTTAGCATTATTCATTCACTGTACATGTAACACACATGTTGTGGATATCGGATATCCAATTTGTTACTGTAAATATCTGCTGAACATCTTATTTGCCCCTATATGAGCCCAGGAATATAAAGATAAGTAAGTCAAAGCAATAAAGGAGACAGAAATGAATAGAAAGAAAAGAACCTGCTTTAGGGTTCCCTAGAAGAGCAGATTCAATATTTTTTATATATATATAAATATATATATATTTATATATATATGTATTTGCACTACTAATTTCTATTAGTTTATTGAAATGGACAGTTTGTGCTTATATTGTCTGATCAATTTTACAAGCCCATATTTGGTAATCTGAGCAACTACTTTGAAGATAATAATATGAAATATAATAACCATTAACTTCCTATCATCTTGTTTTGAAATTCTGTATCATTTTTATTCTCTTGAAAATTAAAAAATTATACATATATATGTGATTATATAAAAGAAGTTCTTGGATAGGCTTACAGGGTCAGAAGCAGGAGACTCCCAGGAACTATCCGCTGGCTCAGAGAGGGAATAATCCAAACAGCCCTGTGCAAACTGCAGAGTCAAAGGATCTTGTAGACACCGAAAGTTGAAGGCCTGGAAGCTCACTGCAGAGTCACTCGTTCAAGCCTGTGTCGGAAGCCAAATAGTCTGTCTTGGTAGGCTGTTATGTTGGAGGACACCAATACCCAAAGGCCTTGGAGAGGACCCAGATCTTCTCTAAAAATAGGGAGATACTTCTTTCACTTTTTGTTCTGTCCAATTTACAAAGCTATTGGTTGGTGCTGCCCACATCTGGGTGAGACTTGTCCTCTTCGGTTTGCTGATCTACATGTCAATCATCCACAGAAGCGCTTGGTTCTTACTCAAGTTGACATATCACAATTAATGATCACAGAACCAAAATAAAATAGATCAGCGTCAGTGTTCAATGTTTGGGGAAGGAGTTGTAGTCATTTCATTAGACCTTGAGAACATTATTATATTTTAACACAGTAGGTATGGAATATGGGTTATCAAGAAAATAATAATTTTTGCAGGTATTTTGCTATGAAATATACTTTGCAGGTATATTTCTGAAGGTGTGGAACAGATGTCTCTACATGCAGAAGAGTTTATTAATTTGTATGACAAAGATCTGTGTACTTCTTTGAATTATAATTCAAAAGAAAGGAGGTGTGGAGGTATATATTACATTTAGCATTGTTGCTGTTCACCTTATCATTACCTTGGTAAATAATTTCACATTTTATGCATGTTTACAAAGTATCTGTTCATTGCCTAATGTTTTAAAAAACATTTACAATATAATTCTCATTCTGTATTAGTATCACATTCTTCAGTCTTATAGGAGAGACTAAATGTTAATGATAAAATGGTCTTCACGTGGTGTCATGGTTTGGGGATTTTCTAGGACGTTGGGCTAGTACAGAGCAATTTTCTATGGCAGCCACAGATCAAGAACAAGTATTCTGGTGCCCTGGAAACCTGGCAGCACCTTGGAACACTAGACTGCTCTGCAGGGCTACAGAGCTTCACTGTGAACATGGTAAGACTTCCTCCTAAGCAAGTGACAAATTGATTTTGTGGTCAGAAAGCCTGCGCTTAAGTACAAGGCAAGCTAAAAATGTGAATTCGTGCAGCTTGGAGAAAGGATAGAGATAATGTCAACTTTAATTCCTGTTTTGTTCCAAACACTGAGAGTAGGCCAAAGGTCATGAATGGAAATTAAAGAAAAATGGAAAACAGATGTTAGGAAGCCACTATAGGAATAGAAAGACAAGCAGCAATAAAAACTATTGAAAAGAAAACATTGCTAAAAACTATACACCCGAATTTAGAACATGAAGATCTTATGAAGGTCTTACTTTCTTAATGATGTATTAAGAATAATTTCTAATGTTTTAAAAACATTTTCCAAAGTGGTTTGATTTCATATATTCTCTTCCTTCCCTCTAGAAACAGAATTCAAGAGTTAAAGATTTTAAGATCTGCCATTTATAATCTCCTGAAAACATGATGCCTTTTTTCCACAATCTAAAAAATAGGCTCTTGATACAACAAAGAATGAAAAATTAACTAAAAAGAAAAAAAATGCTTCTCTCAATTGACAGTGGTTGTTACTTTAAAATATATATTTATTCTTAAATTGTTTTTCCATTAGGATTTTTGAATAAATATCCTTGACCATAGTAAGAGCACATTTATTCTGGTGAGAATAGTCACTTAGGCAGAATTTCATTTTAGATTATATAATGTTCTATAATGACTCTCCAGTGGATTGTAAGAATTTTTTTGCACTTGAAAAGGAGCTCTGTGTTTTGATGTGTCTTGGATTTTACAGCTTATTTCTAATTAAAATAAAAAAACTTGCAAGAGCAACAAAAATATATAAATATATGTGTGCTTTCAAATTTTGTCACCAAACACACAGTGGCCATCTATAATCTCTCCTGAAATTTTTTCCCTGTGCTATCTTTCAGAAAGTTAAAAAGGAGTCTTAAAGAGGAAAAAGAGGCATTGTGAAATGACTAAAAACCAAGTTCCAACATTTTAAGTAAAACCACAACTAAGAGAAATTATTTAAAGTACACATCCTTCCGTGTGTTTGTTGATGCACCCAGTTCCCCATGTTGGCTTTCTTGTCTGTCTCTGGGGATTTGTCTGGATTGATGTTAACCCACTAACTTACGTGATGACAAAGGGGGGTTGGCATGCATGTGTAGTAGGCATGTAATTAAGAGGATGTAATTAAGGACTACTGCTGGACACACTTACATTACGGATGTAATTATGAAGAAAGAAGAGTTAGGGCAATAGTTAAGGCAAGAATGCCAGAGAATGCTTGGAAACTCAGAAAATAACATGAGTTCCTTTGTAGCAGGATCTCTGATAATCATCCCTGTCAGGCACTATAAGGGCAATGACAGCACTGGGTGAAGCATCTAGGAGTCACCATGTCCAGACTCATCAGCCCAGAGCAAATCATCTACCTCGTCCTCTCTTGCTCTCATCCTGACAAAATCTATGGCACATAATTTTTATGCGTATTCTTATTTTCTCATGAGTAGACACATTAACGTAATGGGTTTAACCATAGTTCATTTTATTTATGAGCCTCTGGTTAAATGTTAAGAGACTGAAGTCACGTATCAAACACAAGAATTTGGAGCTAAAGATCTTGCAATCTGTTCATACTGACTATCCAAATACAAATAAGGTGCAGTCCATCTTGTTTCTTTAGCTTCTTTAATGCTGTTAAACTGGGAGCACTTATCATGCTTATTAAATGCCAGGCACTACTCTAAATATTATAGCTATGTTAACTCATTAATCCTCATGACAACCACATTTGGCAGGTACTGTTCTTATCATCTCCATTTGAAAGTTGAGAGCATTTAGACTGAGAGAAATTACGTAATTTGCCCAATGTCACACAAGTAATGAGTGGGAGAGATAAGTATAACTCCTAAATTTGTACCCTTACCCACCCTGTTATCATTTCTGTCTTTTCACAGTTGCCAAAGAAATCCTTTTATGATCATCTCATTATTAGAAGGGGTCAAAATTATTAGGTTTGGAACTGTGTTGAGTTGTTCATTTGCATAGATGGTTTTCCCTAACTTGCTCAGTCTATTTTATGTGTTGGACATACAGCTAGACCCATAACAGAGATCACTCAACATGCTAACATCACTGAGCAAACTCATTATCATCCTATTTGTAGTGTGAATTACTCATAGCGTCACCATTAGCATGATAACTCAATTTATAGTAAAATAGGAAAGATTCTACTTAAAGATTGATTTAAAAGGCTAATTCTGATCTCAAATCTCCTAAACTGGTAGTTTGATCTGTTTGGAGAACACCCAAATGGTTAATGTGTGTACTTTTCACTAAAGGGTAATGAAAGTTCAAAGCTGGTGGGGAATTTAGAAAAAATGAAAAGAAAAAAAGGAGGTTTTCAGAAGCAGTTCTTTCTTCACAGTACACAGAGCACTCATAGGCAAAGTTTAGCCTTAGAAAGATCTTGCTGTGTATATTAGGAGTCTTTATTATTGAGACAAAACAACTTCATTCATAATCATTTTCTTCCAGCCAACCAGCTGTGGTTACTCAAAGAGATTAACTAGAACCTGATGGGTTTCAGCCTCTGTTCGGCGATGCTAGCCAAATACTGTACTTACACAGGATGCAAACTGAGATAATGTTGACCTTGTACGTAGACATAGCCCTAGATAAGCTGAACAGTCAGAATTGCAGGTCAGGCTTTTCAATCACTAAGGCTGTACCTGTAAAGCAATAGGAACAAAAGTTCACTAGAACAAAACAAAAATCTCTTGTCACTCTAGCTGTTCTCAATGAAGGTACTTAACAAAGATAAAAATCTCAGGCTGTAGGAGCAGATTCCCCAGCACGGATGTGCAGAACTTCTGGAGGTTGTGCCTTCGCCGAGGTGAATGTCATCTCTGTGCCTTCTGAGCCGTGGAGTCTGCATGGGGGTATGAGAGCCTTTCCATTTGGCACTTTGCACAACACACTGCTGATGTTATGAAATTTGCATTACGTTGGAAAAACAGTCTTTGTCCTTTGAGAGGAAGTGGATTTCCTTAGTAAGAGCTCTGCTTTATTTCACCCATGATTTCAGATATAGAACGTGTTCCTGAATGGTGTTCGACCAAGTAGAGGGCGTTGTGAGGGGACAGCTTGCTATTCTAAACATTTTAATGGTCCAGAAGCAGGACATTTTTGTTCCCTATAGACATAATACTTATATTCAAATTTCAAATGTCAGGACTTCTGAGATGTGATTTTCAGAGATCCACCAAAGATGAAGGATAAGGAAGTATTTTGTTAATGGTTAACAAATCCTTAAATCATTTGGAAGGTAACTAGCTCAAAATGCTTTACTTTCAGTCTTTGTAATATGTCAAACTGTGAAAATTTCCATGCCTTAATAAATTTTAAGTTGCATGTGAAAATATCCTACATAAATGCTGTACCATGCTCCCCTCACAGTCCAATGAAGGGCAGTCTATTCAGAATTTATGCTTTTCCTGTGTGGGGGTCCTTTTTCAATTGTCTTTGTTTGCACCCCTTTCTTCATAGTTATCTGTCAAAGTGTATCTCAATGTCACTACATCTGCGGTATTATCACAACAACATTGCTTTTCCTTTCTTCCAGTAACTAATTGCTCCTTAACTGTTGGGTTCACAATATAATGTTCATGTATTACATTTTATTATTATATTAGTATTACTATTATTCTCAGGCAACTTATGGATTCTCTAGCTACAGTCTTTAAGCACGTGGTCAGTAGCTTATTTATCTTTGATCACTAGGGCAAAAGAACAAGGACATGAGAGACATTCAATAAATCTTTTTTGAATGCCTGAGTGCATAAGTAAACAGTCATTCTAAAGAAAAAGTCCAGGCTTTAGTTCAGCTCCTAACTTTTTAATCTTTCGAAATAGCAAAGAAGCAAAATTGTGTACCCTAATACATAAAGCCAACTATAGGTGAAGAGGTGACCAAAAGACACTCTTAGAACTCTTCCTCCTTATTCTCCATATATCCACAAGGAAAAGGAAGGGTTTTCTTAAAGCTCCAGAAGAATCTATAGTAGAAGCATTTCTAGCTCTTCCTCACCCCCGACGTATGCTGCCTCTATCGATTGTTGATAATACGGGCAGACACAATGCAGAGTTGGCTCCAGGTTTTCTGGATCCTCTGTATTTCCTGGGTTCTGCTCTTTAATTTCTGACAAGCTCAACAGAGTAGGTCTGTGTCTTCAGGTGCCTGTGTATTTTCAATGCAGAAAGTATTTATTAGGCCTGCAGAAGAATATGGCTTTATCAGTAACAAAGTGGTTCAGTTTTCTGTTTGTTTGTCTTATTTTATTTTATTTTTTATGTGAAAATAGTGATTTATTACCTATTTTTTATTTTAAAAAGAAAAAAGCAATGAAAATGATATAAAATTTCAAAACAAGATGATAGGAAATTAACAATGGTTATTATATTGCATACTGTTATCTTCAAAGTAGTTGCACAGATTATCAGATATTGTCTCCTTGTGTAAGAAACTGAAAGATTACATAAGATCCAAAAGATACAATGGATATAGTGAAAGGGACAGAAACTGCTCAGAAAGAGCAACTGGGATTGGGGAAAGAGAAAAGAAGGGAGGGGAAAAAAAAAGATATGTATATATACACAAGATAGCTAAGATAATTGTACTACTAGTTTCTATTAGTTCATTGAAAGGAACAGTTAGTGTTTATATTGTTTGATCAATTTTGTCTTATTTTTAATTGACAACTATATATATGTATATATATGTACATATATATATATTTGTGGCATACAGTGTGATGTTTTGATGTATGTATATACTGTGGAATAATCAAATCAAGCTAATTAGGGTATTAATCATCTCAGATGCTTATTTTTTTGTGTTGCAAATTTTTCAGATCCATTCTTTTAGCTATTTTGAAGTACACAGCACATTACTGTTAACTCTTATAACAGGCAACAGAAGAAAAATGACAAACGAGATTGTACCAAAATGAAAATTGTTTACCCAGCAAAGAGAACAATGAATAGAGTGAAAGACAAGTCACAATGTGGGAGAAAATATTTGTGAATGATACATCAGATAAGGAGTTAATATGCAAAATATACAAGAACTCAAGTTACCTAGTAAGAAAAAGCAATCTTGTTAAAAATGAGCAAAGTTAACAGGTGTTCTACTGTCCTGTATTTCCTTGCTGAAAGAAACTGTCAGTGAGGGATTTGTTGATTAGCTTTGTATGTCTATATGTGTTTTCATGAGAAACTACATTGAAGATATCAATATGTAATACAATAAGCATTGTTAATTTCCTACCACTCTGTTTGTAACTCTGTAATGTCTGTACTGATCCTTTGCTATTTTGTAAAACGTTGTCGATCTGTTAGTATTTTCCTCCTTTTATTTCTAAAATTAAAAAAAAAATGAGCAAAGGACTCATATAGACTTTTCTTTAAAACACACACACGAATGATGAATAGAAGTGTGAAAAATGTTCAGCATCACAATAATTGGAGAAATGCAAATTAAAACCAGTGCGATGTTGTCTCATCCCTGCCAAACTGACTACTGTCAAGGTGGTAAAGCCAGCAAGTGTAGACAAGAATGTGGAGAAAAGGGAACTCTTGAATGCTACTCACTTTTAGTGATAACTATCATGATATTGGGTCTCCATTATCTGACCCCTTCTGCTTACTCCTCCAGCTAATAGACCGGACTCAGGTTGGGAGGAGGGGCCGTTATTTAGCGCTTCCACCAGACGATGCTGAAACAGCGTCTCTAGCTGCATATCCCCAGAATATTGTGGAATTAAAAAATTTAGTAAACTCTCATTATGAACATATCATAATTAATTTAAATTTAGTATTTAAAGTATAGAATCGAGGTAGCATACCAAATAATCTCATTTACTCACAAATTTATTTCAAAATCATTCAGTTATCTTTTCCCCTCAGAGAGTGAATGGCGTAAAGCAAATAGAGCTTATAGCGGTCTAAACCCTTATCCAGCACAGCTACTGAAAACAGCACACGTGCTGGATGCATATACTGGGTTTCCTAATTTCAACCTGATATAATAACAGGAACTCATATGTATGGTGATTTCATATTTTCCAGTTAAATAACTTGAAGGATGAGAAAACTTGCGTTATTTTATTAAGCAAAACTTTTCTAATTTGTACATTTTTCTAATTCTATTCTCTCATCGAGTAACAACGTCTATCATATATTTTTCCATGATAAAGCTTTAGATTGTTAATGTTGTTTCTTTGAAGTCAAGGCCATGTATGTTTCATGTACATATCCTCCTCTGCTTTAATAATATGAAAACAAACATATTTTGAGCACTAGGTACTGTGCATGGTATTTGCCATAGAAAAGTGAAGTACATATTCTTTTCCTAATAAAAAACCAGATATATATATATAAAGAAATGCTTACAAACAATGGCATAAATTGCTGTAATGAAGTATATGAGAAAGGAAGAGGCCCCTGAGACAGGAGATATATAATACTGCATAGGGAAAGGGGCTATCGAAGGAGAATTGCCATTTGAGAGAGTCTTAAATGAAGAATTTTCCAGGTAGAAAAAGAAGGGAAGAGAAATAAGAGTGTACAAGGGCACCAAGGAAAGAAAGATCGTAGTGTATGCAGCAGGCATCAGTGTTCCAGGAGGCTGGAGCATGGACACATGCGAACAGGGTGACAGAAGACCTAGAAAACAAAGGTGTTCAGAACACAAATGCTCCCTATATTGCTCTGCAGAAGTGGGTTTTGAAATAGGGAATCAGAGTGACTATGTTGATAGTATAGAAGGGTCACAATGGAAATGGAATGAAATTAAAGGCCGGAATACCATTTAGAAAAAGGTCTCATGTCTGTTTCTCTTTTAATTTTTGTAAAGTCTCAACTGACTCCTAAATAAGGGTCAGTTAGAATAAAGATTAAGTGATGAAGCCAGGCATAGTGGCCCACACCTGTAACCCCAGCACTCTGGGAGATTGAGGAAGGGGGATAGCAAATTTGAGCCCAACCTGGGCAACTGGGCAATTTATTGACACCTTTTCTCACAAAGAAAAACAATCCAAACAAACAAACAAAAAAAACCAAAAAGGCCGAGGGCATGGCTCAGTGCAAAGGCTCTGGACTCAATCCCTAGTACTACACAGGGAAAAAGAAAAAAAAAAGAAGAAAGGAAATGATGGACATGAAGGATATTTCACATGAAGAATGAATGGGATTTGGACTGGATAAACGTGGGATGAGAGAAGGAAGTGTAACTTTGAACAGGGTTGGCTTCTTTGGGGATACAAAGATGAAAAAAATCGAGAATTCCACAGGTATTAAAGAAATGACTCTTGGGAGAGGTTTTAGAGACCGGCAATATTATAAAACTGAGAATCTTTAGCATATAAGTAGGGCTTATTCATCAGGAGCACACCAAACAGGAGAGGTCCATGAGGAAGACTGGATTTCTTAATAGTTCAGGGACTTAGTGAAGTAAGAAGAAAATGAAGAGAAAATAGTGCCTCAGAGGCCAAGAGACAAGGGAGTATCCATCACTGCCAGAGAACACAAAATGTCATGTTAAACAAGGACTGATAGCCATGGCGGATTTCTTGATTAAGCCATTGTTCATGATCCTTACCCAAGAGTTACGCGAGTGGAAATGGTAAGGAACAGCAGAGACCCTGTATTCCAGGCTGTGTCTGTGATGGTTAGTCTTGACTGTCAACGTGACTGGATGGAGAAGTGGCTGACAGGTCAGTAAAGAACACTTCCGGATGTGTCCATGGGGGTTCCCAGAGATGACTGGCATGAAGGCCAATCTGAGTGGAGACCTACCCTGATTTTGGGTGGCACCATTCAATAGGGTTGCAGCTGGATTCAAAGAAAAGAAAGGAAGAGGAAGTCAGAAGTCAGCCTGTGTTTCAAAGGTCCATTCTGTTTCGAAGGACAGCAGATGCATCCTTTGCCAATGCTGTCTCCTGTGGTCAGCAGACTCCAGTTTCTTCAGCTTTTCGCTGTGAACCTACGTGAACAGCTCTTGAGAGAGCTTCCAGGCCTTCAGTGACAGACTGGAGCTCCATTCTTTTGGGCTGAGGTTTCCAGCTTCTTTGATTGAGCAGCTACTGTGTCCTCTGGCTTTCCAGCATGCAAATTGCATTTAGGAGGTACCCAGCCTCTGAGCCTGTAAATCTATCTAATAAATCCTCTTTATTAGAATATGTATATATTCTGTTGATTCTGCTCCTCCAGAGAACCCTAACCAATAAAATCACCACGCAATACCGTTTTATATATAAATGATTGTATAAAGAATTGAACTTCTCAGGGGTCTCTATTTATTTTATTTTTTGTCTTTTTTGAAACAGGGTTTCACTATGTGGTTCAGACTGGCTTTAAACTCACTATGTAGCCCAACCTGGCCTTGAACTCCCAGCACTCTTCCTGCCTCAGCCTCCTGTGTATTGGGATTACAGGAGTGCACTACCATGCCTGATGTCTATTTGGTTTATTATTTTGCCTTTTGATCTTTTAAAAAAATGTTAAGTCAAATAGTTTTAATACCAGGATTCATATTAAGAAGGGAATATTTTAATTAAATTTAGGAACTTACAGCAAGATTTCTTTGTAGATATACCTTCAACATTTCAGGATTCTGGGGAACTAAGTGAAGTTTACTGCTGTCTCAGTCAGAGTAGAATCACTGTGAACACTTCCTCCCTTCCCTTGGAGGGGGTGTGGAGGCCATTTCAAGTGGCCCCATGGTTCCCCAGAGCAGCCATTATTTGCACCTGAAAAGTTTCTAAAATTATAATTACAGATGTAGCTACCTTTTCCGAATATGAAAGTCTTAACATAAAGTGTTTTTTACATGGAAGTTCTCAAATGCCTATAAAATTCTTTGTGGAAAGATGTAGGTAGAAAATAAAGAAAAATATGACATCATCTAAGAATTTTAAATACTGGTTTAATAGAGTAATTCAACTTTAGAAGCAAGAAATGAAAAAGAGTAAAAGAATTAAATGAGGAATATCTAGTCTATACTTTGTAGAATTATTTGACAGATTGTATTAATGGCTTAATAATGGTAATACATATTTCTGAAAATTGCCTTTCTGTTGAGTAATGTTCAATTTTATATGTTTATTTTGGGCTTTGTCAGTTAAAAAAATGTAAAAAAGAATAAATTAAATAGCCAGGAAATTAGGTTTGTTAAAATATAGTAATTTAATTGTCTTATCATTGTGCAGACTGATATTCAAGAAAGTGGCATTCCATGTTAGATATTTTATTAGTTTATTTTACAGCTCAATTATAGAAGTCTTTAAGGGTTAAAAGAAATTGGCTAGAAGTTACTTTTAATTTCATTGCAACTTTGAATGTAGTTATTTTTAGCCTAATTTGGTAGGAATTGGCTCAGTGTATTTCATGAAAACAACCCTTATTTTTCTTTTGTGACCCTGTGGCCTCTTCTTGGAAATGAATCTCTTCAGTGACAGGCTCATTTAGAACTGGTCTCAAATATTTCCTCCATCACCTTGGTCTTCAGTTGGAAGCCAGCCTGAACGGCCCTGGGTCATAGCAAGTTGCTAACTATATTATACGATCCCTCCTTTGGAAATATATTCTGGTTTCCATAGTTTTGCTTTCCTATTAAATGGTTGATTCTGCTGTTAGGTTATATATCTGTTATTCATAGTTGCTATTTCATTTGGTAGAAAATCTTCAAAGGAGCTCTTCGGTGGGACAGTTGTTTCCTTTTCTCTTCTGGAGATAAAGTCTAGGGCTGCCCACTTGAGGCACACACGGCGCCGCGTGGTGGCACAGACCAAGGCTCTTTCTGCTCATTCTCCACCATCTCAGCATCCTGTTCCTACTTCATGTTTCAAGAGCGCTATTCCTATAGTTGCCATCTTATCAGGCTTCCAACTAGCAAGAAGTCAGAAGGGCTCAGGAAAGTAAACCACTCATGCTATAGATATTTCCAGAAAATTCTACAAGATGTTTTCATTTACATTCTATCAGTTCAAATGGAAGCACAGGTCTATATCTACCTGCCATGGACTCTGGGGAATGAAGTCTTTATTGCAGGTGACCACACACCCTGCTAAGTCCTTAGGGTTTCATAAGTAAAGAAGGAAAAAGAAGCACTGTGTGGTGGTACATCCTTGTAATCTCAGCGCCCTAGGAACCTGAGATGAGAGGATTGCAAGTTTGAGCCCAATTTAACAAATTAGGGAGACTGAGTCTCAAAATTCAAAATAATTATATCAAAGTGTTGAGGATGTAGCTCAGTGCGAAAGCCCTGGGTTTAATCCCTAGTAATGCAGAAAGCAACAACAAAGAAGGAAAAAAAATGGAAGCAAAGAAAGGGGGTGGAAAGGAAGGAGGCAGGGGAGGGAGGGAAGACAAGAGCGAGGGAGGGAGGGGGAAGGAGACAGGCAGTCCAGACAAAGAGGAACACCAGTGGCCTCAGTTTGCCACATGATCTAAATCTCGACTTGTGACCTCACTTCACTAAAGCCCTTCTGGATGTTAGCAATCCCTTTCCTTCAGCTTTTAGAAAAATAATGTCTGTGCTACTGTCTATATATTTTTATTTCAGTTCATGATGTTTTTCTCATCTAGCACAAAGAGCTTATGCATTATAGGCCTAGAACACAGGTAAGTACCCTGCAGGAATTCAATAATATCATAATCAAAAATCACAAATATGGAAATCAGAGATAAAAGTAAATATTAGGTAGTATTGTTCCTGGAAAAATATGGTTTCTGTCTGCCTCAGAAGTTGTTCTGCTCCCTTTGAGTAAATCTCCTATTGGATGGATTGATGAGCTCTGTTCCAGGTGAGAAGCACTGTGGTCATGAGTGAGATCTCCATAGATCCCTTGTAGTCTGGAAGGTAGACCCATGGGACAGTGTCTTTGCATGTAAGCAGGGAAAGTTCATGGGAATAGCTCTTCCACAAAGCAATGCTGGACCATTACCTCTAGCACTGACCAGTTTTTCATTCTCTTAATGAACTGGGAAGGGAGGTGAGAATGATAATGAATGTGAAGAAGATATGCTCTACAAAGTTAGTGAACAAATAAATGAAAAAGTCATGCATCCAAAAATAATAACATAGTACAATAGACATAACTTCTCTGGTCTTGCTACTTTCTTTACTGATGAGGTTGTAATAATCATACAGGACTCTGGACTCCCAGGAACTCACACTTTCAAATATTTCTTTTTACATTTATGCTTAAAAATACTTACTGATTGAGATTTCTGAAACCAAGTTATGACTACTCTATGTACAGGTTAAAGGCTAATGAGTGCTGTAAACTACTCTTATAATAGGCATTATTTAGAGTTTTGAGATAAAATACACAACACAGTTAAATTTGGAATTGGATAGACAATGAACATTCTTTTCGGTATACGCATGTCCTGTTCCATATTTGGAACATACTTGTACTAAAAAAATTTTGTTGCTTTTGTGAAATTCAAACGTTACTGGATTCCCTGCATTTTTTCTAAGAGGCAACCCTGTCCTTAATGGCTTATACTTTTCTCTGTCTGCACACATTTATAACATGGCGTGTTGCTCCCCTCTCAAAGGTAGGGTTTATTTTTTCCATGATATTAAATCAATGCTGGTTTTGAACCATCGAATATAGCCAGAGGACTCGTACACATTGTGGTTTCATCTTCACTCTCTCTGCACCCAGGTGCCACATGAAAAGACTGGGACCAGTCTGCTGAGAGGAGCCTCTCATTAAGAGAAGTCTTCATTGGTGAACAATGCTACCACAGACATTGGGGCTTTAGTAGATGCCTTTACTCAGCCACAAAGAAAGATAAGCTCGAGGCTTTTATGGTCACAACTAGAGACCATAGATAAATGGTCACAACTAGAGACCATACTCATAAGTGAAATAAATCAGACCCACATGTGTAAACAACATATTGTCTCACTAGTGTAAGAATCTGAAAGAGTGAATAAAATTAGGAGGTATGATAGACATTGTGAAATGAAAGGAAACTGCTCAAAGTAAAGACAACTGGGTTGAGGGAAAAAGAGAAAAAAAAGAAGGGGAGATAATGTATGTATGTATATACAGGATTGCTAACATAGTTGTACTACTGACTTATATTGCTTTATTGAAAGGAACAGCTAATGATTAATTATTTGACCAATCTTATGTGTCTATATTTGTTTTGCTGAGTAACCACTTTGAGGAAATCAGTATGTCATACAACAACCATTGTTAATTTCCTATCACCTTGTCTGAATTTCAGTATTGCTTGTATTGTTCTTGTGTTATTTTGTAAATGTATGTGCATTTGTTAAAAAAATAAAACGATGCAGCTTTGCAAGTGAGCTTGGGGAGACCTACAAACATGCCACCTAGCCAAACTACATAATCAAGAGACAGTGACATTGCCCTAGCTTGAATCTAGTGTATTTTGGAGGATAGTTTGTAAGGCAGTGACAGATAGGTGATCGGTAGATCTCTACTCAGAATGCTTGTCTTTGAGCACATTTGAAATGATGAAGTTATAATGCTTAGCACAAGGCGCCTTCTGTTTTTGCCAGGCTGGGTGCATTCAATACAAAATGTATAATAAGCCAGAAAAAATAGTTTAAAATACAATATTATTACATAAACATGTCTGCACTGGCAAAAAATAAAAAGGGAAGTAACCAGAATGCACATGTCATTCTAAAGATGAGGAAGAAAGGACAGTCTTATGTAGCGAAGAGTTTGAACACAGCTAATTAAACTGTCTGAACATGAACCCTAAACTGAGTGGGGATCCAAAACACATTAGGTTTTAAACTGGTAGTGACTAAGTTGCCTTAAAGTGGTAAGAGTAATTATATTCTGCTTTATGTCATTAATAAAACAACTAAAACAAATTAACATAGTGGATTAATTGAATGAATTAATAAGTAAAAGAATTACCAGTGTGCCTTTCTCACGATAAACATATTATTAATAACATTGAAAACAATCTGTACGCTAATGTGAGTTTAATTCAATTTGTAAAAAGACAGATTACTGCATTCAGTTCATATTGTATAAAAACCAACTGAATACATTTGTGAAAAAGACATAATGTGACAATGGCTCGGAAATGATACATTATACTCAAAGTTTAAGAAAAGACCAAAGTAGCTCTTCTACTAGTATTTTACATTTAATATCAAGACAACACCATCTGCCATATATAATTCATCCTGTTAGTTTCAATTGTATTATATTTACAGCTTTGAATTTAATTTAATTTATACTTATGCTATGAATTTATGGGCTTAAAGCTGTATTCTCTGGTTTAATGCTACTGTATATAGTACTTAGGTATTACAATTAAATTAAAGCTAAAGTCATTAGAACCCAGTACAAAGGGCCCTTTGCAACTCAATCAATCAACAAATGTACAGCCAGCATACTAAACAATGTACTAGGCAGTGAATGCATAGGGGAAAATTAAATTAATGTATTTGCCTTTATGAGGTACACAAGATAGACAATGAATACTGGACTTAGAAGTCAGAGGAAAAAAATGAAAATGCAGCTTTTGTAAAATAGGAGGGCAAGAGTTGAAAGGGGGAGAGAGAAATAGGGGGAAAAAAGAAGAATTGAGGTATATCATGTACAGGTACAAATTCCCTACAGTGAATATGATCATTATGTACATCAAAAGTGTACCAGTGAAATTAATTTTTAAAAGTCAGAGTAAAGTAACAACAGTAAGAAGTAAAAAGGTAGTATATAATGTTATTATGAGGAACTCACAAAAGATATATTTTATGTATCAGAGATAAATCAATGAACAATAAGGAAAAAACAGGTTTTTCTTTTCTTATTTAGGTTTTTTATTCACCTGAGCTTTATTTTTATGCTGTGAAGTAGCAACACAGAGTCATTTTTCTCTCCCCTGGAAATCAACTACCATCCAAGGATGATTTCTGATGACTTCTCTGTCAAATATCCGGTTCTTATAGATGCCTGGGTGTGTTTCTGGGTGTAAGTCTAATTCCATCATTTCCGCAGTAGCATATTGTTTTAAGTGCTACAGGTTCATTGTGAGATTCAGTGTCTGGTAGAACTAGTACCTTCCTGAGCCACGGCAAGAAGAGCCCCTGCCCCAAGCCACATGTCACAGACAAAGATATCTGGCCTTCTTTTCATCTTGGTATCCATAAACTTTGTTTTGAAGAATGAGTGACCAGTTGAGCAAAAGAGCATTATGAGAGGGATTCCTAAGGTAAATTAAGCACCGAGGGCTGGAATATAAAAGTTTGAAAACCACATGGATATGTGTGAGAAGACAAAAACAGCTTTGTCCTAAAATCCATGGAAAAAGTAATTTCTGTTTTATCTGTTTAAAGTTGACTCTTCCAACAGTGTCCAAGTAGACAAAATTCCCAAATAACTGTGCTTGTTTCTTTCCTTTTGCCTGAAGTTCTGGGAGGTGTGAGAGCTGCCCAGAAAGGTTCAAGCTGGATTTGAGAAGGGAGCCCATCTACTTTGGAGGACAGGATAAAAATGCTATGGTTGGTTCACTGAGATCTGACTTCCAGAATCTTGTTCAAAAAATGTGTGTCTCACTTGTTATAATCACATGTGGTAAGACATACATGCAGGAAATGTCTGTCAGAAGGGAAGAAGGTAGTATACATCCTAGGAATAGGAGGTAGTGTAGGGCAGGTGGGACCATATAGGGAAGGACCAGGTCAGCCTGGAGGCAGAGAGGCACAGGGCTGAGAGGCTAGAGCCACTAGTATGGTGTTCAGGGAGGGAAAGGAAAGGCAGGGTGAGAAGTGTAAACAGGTTCAAACCTGTTGACTGGTCTGAATAAATGCAGCATGCACAGGTGTAGGAATTGGCTCTGAGTTGACATTAGAGCAAGGGACGGTAGCTGAAGTTGCGATAACTTGAGACAGGAAGTAGGAGGTAGGCATAGATTCTGGTTTGGTGGATTTGCATATGAAAGCCATGCTTTTAAGGGGAACCATTTGCTAGCTCCAGGAACTAACTCGTGGTGAGAGTAGTCTAATTAATTGACTAATATAATTAAAGATGAGAAAACATCCAATTTTCAAAACATCAGGACATTTAGAGAGTAAAAGTAACAGCTTTTACTTGATTAATATAACCATATAAATTCATAATTAATCATATTAATTATGATTATTTTATGATTAATAATCATAAATTGATAATAACAA
>NW_004955428.1:16906313-17015231 GCF_000276665.1 Chinchilla lanigera | reverse complement strand
TTTTACAGATCAAAGCCATATCTTTCACACTTTTTGCACCTAAAATGAGATTCAGGAGATCGTTTTGGGAGTTAAAAGGTATAGGGAGTGACTGAAATTGGAAATCAATCACATATGTGGGCCTAAGACAAAGCCTGCCAGAGAGCATAGAGAGCTCCTTGAGAGGTGTAAGCAAATTGTTCCCACTTGCAAACACGTTGCTAGGCAGAGAGGTTGAAATTGACATCAACCTTGCCAGTGTATAAATAAATGCTCTGCAGTCCTTGGGCAGTTCCTTTCCTCCCATCAGGAGACAGAAGTCTCCACCTGACCTCAGCTTTTGTCTCTTTATTTCTTCATCTTCTCACCATTTTTCCCCAGGAACACCAAGAGCTGTGCTGGTTTATGGCAAAAATATTACAAGTAATTGTTCTTGCCTAGAATGAGTTTTATCCTCTTTATGAAGCATGCCTAGCCCTCAGTCAGGAGAAAGGTTGCAAATGAAAACATGATAGTTTCTTAAAATGTTATTCCACAATAAGGTAATTTTAAACTCCTGATTGAAATAATAGCTAATGACAAATTATTCATTGCGTGGTTATGACTTTATTACTACTGAAGTACAAGTTACTATGTACAAAGATGGAATCCATGTAAGCAATTCACCAGCAAATTGAATATCACACTAAATATGAATTTAGTATTATTACAGACAATTAGTTAGGTAGAAGTATTATAGGGAGTTAGACAGGGCAAGGTCCTTGAGGGAGTCAATGCAGAAGATGAGAACAAATTACAACTGTAGCTGGAGGTGCATCTGTCTAAGGGCAGGCCTCAAGTAGGCATGAGTAGGTCTACATCCCTCTCCAAGGGATAAGCAACAACTTTAGATTATACTATAATTGGTATCACCTTGTCTAATAAAGTCTGGATAGACATCAGTCACCAGGGTGGGTGACCAGAATCTCCAGACCCATGCTTTCCTAGAATTTTTTCCATGTACCCTTGCTATGTGATCTGCTTCCCTATTGGATCAACATTAGATAAATGGCTATACTTGTAATCTTATTGGTTGATCATATTTTTGACCCACGCTATACCCACCTCATGATTTTATACCCACCTATAAAACATAAAGAAGTGGGCTCTGTGGCAACCCACTTGGGGTCCCTTCCTGTCTCTCAGATCTATCATTCAATAAATTTTCCTACTTTTAACCCCTATTATTCCTTAGAATTCATTCTTCGATTTTGGGAAACATGAACTTGACATATATGACATCTATGGTTCCTATCTAACAGGTTGGGAGTTGCATTTTTTCCCTATATCAGTATGGTACAAATAATTTTTATTTGCCATATTTATAATACTATGTGGCTTTAGGACACCTGTCACTGAGAAAGATTATGATAAATATCATAATGTAACAGAAGTTAGAAAAGGTCATGATCATGTTTTTTTGGAACTATAATTCTACAGTAGGACACTAAGAATGTATACAATGGGCCAAATCTGAAATGCTATCTGTTTTTTAAAATGAATTCCTATTGGAAATTAGCAAATATATAATTTATATATTTTCCATATAAGTTTTCATGTTGTACCATTGGAGTTGAGTAGTTGAGACAGAAATTTATTCCCTGCGAAGCCAAAAATACTCTCTAGCTATGTCTAGAGGATAGATTGGCATGAAGGAGATAATATTTACATGTAAATGAATAAAAAAGCTATTATTATAGAAAGATACAGTAAGAATAGGAATATCAAGCAATCAAATAAGATATAATCATCAGAACTTCATGGCCAGGATTGGGGTATAGTTCAGTGCTAGATTACTTGCCTAGCATATATGAAGTCCTGAATTCAGTCCACAGTACCACAACAAGAACAACAAAAACACTCAATGACCAATTGGAGAGACAATAAAGGACAAAGTCAAGCAAGAAACCAAGGTTAATAGGATGTTCTCACTCAGAGTGACAGGGTGGGACTTGCTTCCATTAATTGGAATAGGAACCAAACGCAAAGCAGAAAGTGAGTGTGCGTGTGTGTATTGTATTAGGGGTTGGCTGATGCACATATGCAAGAGTGCAATGCAAAAGATGCAGATTCATGAGAGCAATTTGAATTTTGAATACTTATGCAGTAATAAGTCTTAGAAAAAAGGATATTAAAAGTCTACATTTCATGGAAACAAGAACTAGAACACAAAAACATGAATAGGTGAATCTATCCAGACAGAATGAGTAGAATGGAGAGAAATGAAGGTCAAAGATAGAAGACTGGGAGACAATTCATCTTAAAATTGGGCAAGAAAAGAAGCAATAAAGAAGCTCAAGGGAGTAACAAACTCTTTCTGAGGACTAGTTAGTGATCCTTTCTGCCTATAGCAATCCAAAGCATTGCACACTTCAATCTTATGTCAGTGTATAAATTCAGCAAATGTTTGTTTATGTCATTGTTACTCCATGAACGTGAAGATTAAAACCACTTTTCTCAAAAATGTTTCTCAGCCTTGAATATCCATTTTCACTTACTTCCCTACAGTTATATCATACAGCCTTAACACCAAGAGGAAAGAAAATCTAGTTTATACAATGCCTCATAAAATATGGAGTACAACTGATAAGAAATGCATGAATAAAATACTATCTTGAGTGGTATTTTTATCTCCAAGGTTATTTCTAGCTTATATTAAAATATTCAGATCATTCTGTTTTAAAAAGTGGCTTTGAGAAAAGTGTGTTGGTTCAGGTCACATACCAGGGGTATGGGACCGAGCCAGGTGGCATAGTCTGGAGTCAGCGCACTGCCACAATGGAAGTATTTCTTCCTGAGAAAGGCAGAATTATTCATATTCCATCTTTTCTGTACCATGTTAATCTTGTCTTGTTTTATTTTAAAAGCCATGGTCACCTTTGATGCATGTGTTTTATCTTCTTTGGTTGTAGAATTATCATTTAATACCCAGGTGATCATCAAAAATCCCACCTATATGCTTGGTATAGATGAGCTCATCATTATATAAAGTTATTGAATCACTTTTCTGCTGAGTATCTTATTTCATGGATATTCTTCTCCTTCTTAAAAAGATATTTGAAAAAAAAATGAAAAAGATAAAGAGTAATTCAAGCATTCCTGATCACAAGGACTCCATCTTCCAAAAAAGGATATGGAAAAAGAAGAGCAAATTATTTAGAGCAAGTAGAAGACAGCCGTAAATGTAAAAGCAGACATCAATTAAATAGGAAAAGAGGACAGAAAAAAGCCAGACAAATCAAGAAACTGGAAACTATTTTGAACATTTATAAAAACCTAGCTAGACTGTTCACCAAGGGTGGAGGAGAGACAGAGAGAGAGACGAGAGAGATAGAGAGAAAATGAGTGTGCTTTGAGAGAGGTGCTATTAGGAACGAAAAGTGAGATAGCATGGTACAATTATTTCAGACTTACAAGGACAAAAAGAATATTATGAACAGCTTAGATATAAGGCAAAATTTTTTGAGTTTCCACAAAGACACAGAATGCCACAGCAACTGATAAGGTAGGTGGTGTGCTGCATCAGGTTTAAGACCTGGGGAGGGGTTGCAAGTCTTATCTTTGCCACAATCACAGATATGGCTTCATCAGTTATGGTGGAGGATTGACACCACAGAAGGTGGAAAGCATTACCGATTGCAATTCTTTTTTTTTTTTTTTTGCCCATAGAGATAGTTCACCAGCACACCACTGTCAAGAAGCACTCTTTTTTAGTACTGGATAGGACATCTGAGGCAACACAGGGGGTTTGGAAAGATAGCATGCACTTAGCACTCGGTGAAGCTAAGAGGGCTGATGATCCCTATTAAAGTGGGAATTGATTAAATCACTGAAATGGAGCTAAGATTTTAGTTATAATGAGATTTAAAATGATTTAAATATATTAAAGGAAAAATAATTTGGAGTGAAGAAAATGTTGCATAAATAGTGGTGATGTTGTACAACATTGTAAATATAGTTAATGTCACCAAATAACACACTTAAAATTGGTAAAGTACATTTCATTTTATATATATATACATATATATATATGTATATATATATATTTAATATAGTAAGACATTTAAAAGCAAGAGGAAGGAATGTAATTGAATTACTTCTGGTTAGGTTGTAGATGATACATACATTCGACCTATAGCTTGGGTTGATGAATATAATAAAATTCTACAAGAAAAAGTAAGCTGATACTATTATTACATTTCTGTCTGGCAAGTTGTTTCTGAGTTCTTTATTTAGTTTGAATTTGGCAACATGGAGTTGGGTAGAAACACTGATCATTTGGGTGTTAAAGAATACAAGGAAACATAAGGATGCCGAGCCTCCTTTTCTGTGTCAGATTTCCTTCCTGGAGTTTGGCTCTGTTCATAACTGCTTTTCCCTGAGTTCTGCAACTGATACTTCCCACTTCCTAATAGAGTTGTCCATCCATCCATGGATATAAGAATTCTTAAATCCCTTTACTGGAAATAGAGTCATATAAGGACACTGAATCTTTTTCTTCATGTGTGAATGAAAGGGTTAGGCTCTGTAGATTATGATTACTCTTTCTTGCCTTTTAGCAATGTAAGACAACCATAATTATGCTCCTGGACTCTGAGGGGCAGGATTTTGGGAAAGGGGCAGGATTTATGGCTGGCTTCTGTTGCATAATGTTTGAGCCTCAGCTAGAAAGACTCAGAGGCCTGATGCTTTGCTGACCAGAGGCTGGAATCATACAAGGGCTCATCCACCTAGACCCTGGGCATAGAGAACTCAGATGCCAAGACTGTTGGCCAGAGTGCCTATACTTGGCCTATCTATGTACCTGGGCTTCTGATAGAATGGTAGGTAGCCTCAGGATACATGGTAGCTTAGGACCATAGTACAAATATTGAAGCCCACAACGTAGCATCTGCATAGCCCTTTCTGACCTAGACTTGGAGGTTCTGTAGCCTGTGTTTGTTCTAAGTGCATCATACACCATGAAGGGGGTGTTTCATAGACTCCTATGTTTTTGATTGGAGTCAGCATAGATTATAATCAAGAATGTGAAATAGGAGATTTTTTTTGCTGCCATTTAGGGACAATTTACTCTGCTACACTATGATTTCTAGCTATCTTCCTATTCAGCTATTCAGTTTCCATAATTTAATATGACTAGGAGTACTCAGAATAGAATTCTAGCATTCACCATCCTCCCTCTCTTATCTTTATCCTGTGGTGGTCTCCATCATGTCATCCATAAGCTTAGCATCAAATGGAATGCCAATATTTACAACTACATAGTTTTGTTTTTTGTGTTTTTTTTTTTATATCTTTTCAGGGCTGTAGAGGAAATGTACTGTTATGACTATAAAGATTTCTGGCTGGATATCTCAGTGCTTGGGAAAGCAAAGCAGACTACAGAAAGAGCATTACTAATCAAATCAATAAGCAGGGTTTAGTTTGACAGAGACTTCAATAATAAAGAAATATTTTCTATTTATTGCAAAATTAAAAACTTAAATTACATTTTAATGAAAATAGGAGTCATAATAAGCCACTCTCTAAAAAAAATCACATAATACATTTATGATTATATTTCAAGATGTCCAAATTCTAGTAAGTAAAGTGAAAAGAAAGAATGGAGTCTCAGAAGGGAGAAGAAAAAGGAAAGCTCATTAGATTGGATGAATCAGAGAAGAAATAACTGAGTATCTGACATTTATGCAATATCTGATGACAGTTAGTTATAACTAGCAAAAAATATTTGCAAGGAAACATTTTCTAGGTAGAAGGAAAAAATTGTTAGAGTCCTTCAAGCATTCTAAATGGAACAAAGAAATGCTTATATTTATATTATGAAAAGATTTCTGCCTACTCCTATAGATTAAACAGGGCAAAATAGAATTGGTCCTTGCTAAATTTTTTGTCATTATGAAGCAAAACAAAAAAAACTCTGGAAATAATTTGCCAGGAAGAAACACGAAATTTTCTAAATTTCTAAATTATTCCACAGAAATTACTTGACCTATAATGTCACCCAATGTATTCAAAGGATGGTTTGAATCTCCACACATGTTCCTGCCTTTGCTCATAACTCTTGTAACTCTGGAGAAAGCCCTCTCTGCTAATTGCTAAAATTAGCCATCCTTCAAGTTCCAGAGTAAATGCTTCCTCTGATTTCTTGATGATAGCCATTCTTTCTGGGGTGAGATGGTACAATAGATATTGTGAAAGGGACAAGAAAATGCTCAAAAAGGAAGGAGCAACGTGATAAAGAACAGGGGAGGAAAAAGAAGGAAGAGGGAAAAATATGTGTGTATATATATATACACACACTCACACACACACAGGATAGCTAGGATAATTGTACTACTAATATCTGTTGGTTTAATGAAAGGAACTGTTAATGAGTAGTTGTTTGATCAAGCTTGAATTCCTACATCTGGTTATATGTTTTTGTTTTTTTTTTTTTTTTTTGGTTTTACTCCAGTACCAGGAACCGAACTCACGACCTTGCGCTTGCCAGGCAGGCGCTTTGCAGCTGAGCTAAATCCCCAGCCCTATTGCTGATGTCTATAGTTTATTGAGAGCAACAGTCAATGCTCAAAATTTTCTTTTTTTCTTGACCAATTTTACACGCTTGAATTTGGTAATCAGAATGACTGAGCTGAAAACAACATGAAGGATAAGAATCATTGTTGAACTCCTACCATTTTGTACGGTGAAGCTCTGCATCATTCCTGATGTTTTTTAAAGTTATTTTAATTTTTTTTTACTTGTACTGTCTTTAATTGTTTGATCAATCTTACATTCTTATGTCTAATGGGCCAAGCAACTTCGTTGAAGATAACAGTATATAATATAGCAACCACCGTAAATTTCTATCATTTTGTCTTGAGGTCATGTATCATTTTTGTACTTTTTGTGTTGTTTTGATTTTGTCTTCTTTGTTGTTTTGTCAGCTTGTTGATTTTTAAAATACCAAAGGGAAAATGATAGCATTTTTATTTGTTTAGTAATAAGAAAACTTGTAACAGATTTATTCACATCTCTTTTAAAATTTCTTTCTTCTCCATCATTTCTTTTCCATAACTATTATTCCATAAGTAAAATTGTAACAATCATGTATCTGTCTCATCCTTTCTTATTATAACATTCACCTTTGGGATTTTATATTGACTAAAAACACAAAAATGCTCCCTATGGAGTGAAAGAAAACAAATGTTTAGTAGAATGAGTACTAAAAAGGTAATGTAATAAATCTTATGATTCTGGTCCCCTCAGTCCCAATTATGCAATTGTGAAACATTTTCTTTATAATGAAGAATGTGACATAATATTTGTTTTCTTTTGTGGGTAATCATGGTGATGAGTTAATTAATCTTTTTTTATTTCAAAGAATAAAAATAATAAAAATGATACAGAATTTCAAAATAAGATGATAGGAAATTATTAATCATTACATATTATTATCTTCAAAGTAGTTGCTCAGATTACCAGATATAGGCATGCAAAATTGATCAAATAATATAAGCACTAACTGTTGCTTTCAATGAACTAATAGAAATTAGTAGTACAATTATCTTAGCTATCTTGTGTGTATATATATATTTCCCTTCCTTTTCTCCTTCCCCCTATCCCAGTTCTTTTATTTTTGAGCAGTTTTTTTCCCTCTCACAATATCTATTGTACCTTTCAGATCTTATTTACTCTTTCAGTTTCTTACACTAGGGAGACAAAATATTTACACATGTGAGTCTGATTTATTTCACTTATGAGTATGGTCTCTTGTTGCATCTGTTTACCTATAAAAGCCTGGAGTTTATATTTTTTATAGCTGAGTAATACTCCACCATATAAAAATATCACATCTTTTTTATCCATTCCTCAGTTCATGGGCATTAGAGTTGTTTCCAATATTTAGCTACGGCAAATTGTGCCTCTATAAACACATATATCGCTGTAGTATAATGTTTTCAATTCTTCTGGAAAAATACCCAGAAAAGGAGTAATTGGGTCAAATGGGATCTCTAATTCTAGTTTTTTGAGGAACCTCCACACTGATTTCCATAGTGGTTGCACCAGTCTATACTACCAACAACAGTGGAGAAGTGTCCTTTTTTCCCCCACAGCCCCTTCAGCATTTGTTATGGGTTGATTTCTTGATTATAGTCATTTTTTCTCAGGTGAGTTGGAATCTAAGTGTAGTTTTAAGTTGCATTTCTCAAATGGCCAATGATGTTGAGTATTTTTTCATATGTTTATTTGCCACTTATATTTCTTCATCTAAGAAGTATGCATTCCTCTCAGATGCCCATTTTTGGATTGGGTCTTTGAATTTTGGGCACCTGATTTTTTTTTTTGTAATTCTTCATATGTTCTAGATAGAAGCCCTTTGTCTGTGGGACAGTTGGCTAAAACTTTTTCCCAATGCATGGGTTTTTCTTTTCTTTTCTTTTCACTTTTTCTTTTCACTATGTTGGTGATTTCTTTTGATGTTCAAAGACTTTTTAATACTATGAGATCCTAGTTGTTGATTCTTTAAAGTATTTACCTTGCAGTTTGGTTTTTATTCATGAAATCTCTGCCTACTCCTGTGTCTTCAAGATTTCTACCTACTTTCTCTTCCAGTAGATTTAGTGTTTATGTTTTCATATTTAGATCTCTGATCCATTTTGATTTTGGTTTAGTGCATGGTGAAAGACATGGGTCTAGTTTTAGTCTTCAACATGTGAAAAGCCAGTTTTACTAGCACTATTTATTAAAGAGGGTATCTTTCTTCCAGTGAATGTGTTTGGCCCCTTTGTCAAAGATAAGGTGGCTGCATGTGTTTGTAGTTGTGTTTGCATGTTTGAATATATTTCACTGATCCTCAGGTCTGATTTTGTTTGTTTTAGTTTATTTTACCAGTACTATGCTGATTTTATCACAGTAGCTTTGTAGTATAAGTTCAAGGTAGGGATTGTGATGCCTCCTGCTTTGCCTTTGTTGCCCAAGTTTGCCTTTGCTAGTCAAGGTCCCTCTGGTTTCAGATGAACTTTAGGAATGTTTTCTCCAGATCTGTGAGATATACTAATATTATTTTGACCGAGTTTGCGTTAAATCTGTATGACAGTTTTGGGAGTATGGCCATTTTCACAATGTTGGTTCTCCCTATCCATGAGAAAGTAATATTTTTCCATTTTCTGAAATCCTCTTCGATCTCTTTTTTTCAGAGTACTGTAATTTTCAGTCTATAGCTCTTTCTTCCTTTGTCAGATTGATTCTTAAGTATTTCATTTATTTGGATGCTATTGCGAAAGGTACGGTTTCCCTAATTTCTCTCTCAGTGAGTTTGTTTGTGTACAAGAATGCTATTGATTTTTGAATGTTTCCTTTGTATCCAGTGATACTACTGAATTTGCTTATTAAATATAGAAGTCTTTTGGTGTAGTTTTTGTAGTCTTCTATGTACAGTATCATGTCATCTGTGAATAATGACAATTTCACTTCTTCCTTTCAATTAATTAATCTTGTTTATTTCCTTCTCTTTTCCCAGATTGCTTACAAGTATAAGACAATGACAGAATCAACATCACAGCAGTGAGTAGCAATGTCTCAAGATGCGATCAGGGAACTGACTGACATATTTTGTTTAAAATTATGGTTATTACTTAGTTTTATTTTTGTGTAGGTTGATTGTGGGGATTAGCATATTTGCAGAAAGGATTAAGTATTTTATCTGCTTGCATCAGAAATGTGTAAAGAGAACTCCTGGATGATATAGGGTAATGGATAATTACTTTGGCACCTGACCGGAGTGTAGTCTAACCATTAGTATTTTATTGCTCAGTAACACAAGGCCATTCAGCTTTTAGTCCAAGGCAGATACCTGAAAAACAGCTACTCTGGCACATTTCTAACATGGTGAACAAATTGATGCAAGACTTAGGTCAGGGAACTCTGCCGATTTTAGATCTCTCTGCTGATTTACCTGGAAATTCCATTATAACAAAAGTAAAGTAATGAGCTTAACAGATCACTGTCCGTAAATGCTTTTGCACACTGTCACTTTCTACCACACCAGAAGGGCTTGCACTTCCTCACTTAGGCATGTGTTCCGTCATGTGATCCAAGTATCAGAGCTCTGGCCTCTTCTTTTGGATCGAAAACTTGCCTTGATTAACTTTCCCTGGCATATTTAGCCAGAGCACTTTTAATCTGAATCAGTATTTGCCAGATCTCTTCAAATATGTATTTAGCTACAAGAGTAGTAAATAGTGCAAATGCAAAAACGGTAACTTCTTTCCTTTATTTGCAGACAGATGCAGGAGTAGTAAATAGTGCAAATGCAAAAACGGTAACTTCTTTCCTTTATTTGCAGACAGATGCAGCTCTAATCAGAGAAGTTTTTCAGATGCAGTTAAGATTTAAAGGCTGAAGCTGGGGTTGGAGTGAGTAAGAAATGCAGCAAATGGAGGAGCTTTTCTTCTTTTAATATCTTGTACTATTTCTGGAGGGATAATCCAGTGTATTCATGCAGGCATTCTAAGAGACATCTGTAAACCAAGATAGCTTGACACATAGGGTTAATGCGAAATAGATAATTGAAACAAACCATAGAAAAGGCTGACCTAGAAAACTAAGATGACTCAAGATTTGTAGAAGAAAATAACACAGTGTGTATGTCAGCAGCAATAGAAAACTAGCAAATGAAAGAAGATAATTAAGATTAGATTAATAGAAGAAATTTAAAATAGACACTTACAGACCTTGTAAGGTAGGGAAGAACAGTGTGGAAAGGAAAGAAGGAATGACATAGAAAGTTATGACTTTAAGAAGATGGGTTCAAATTACCTCATTAAGGATTAGTTTTTTGGTATCTTGTAATGGGAATAATAACCTGAATGTAGTCATCTTGTTATTATTCAAAAAATGTAACATATGACCACTGGATATCTTTTATAGCAAGCTCATCTCAAAATGGCATTCTGGATTTTTACAATTTGCAGATCATTGTAAAATAAGCATTAAGAGTAGACAACAGGAGACAAAATCTTGGACTGAATCCCTACTTTGCCTCTTGACCTCTCAAGAGGCTTAACTTTCTATGCTGCAGTTTTCTCCTCTGCAAAATGGGATACAATAATATTACCGGACTTAGGTTACTGCGTGCTTTAAAAGAGTTAATCCGTGTGAAGCTCTTGAAGAATGCTTATAATAAGCATTATCTAAGTCTTAGAATTATTGTTTGGATATTCTTAGTGTTCCCTTCTTCAGAATAAAATAAATTATTTTTCTTTATAAAGAATCTCAGCTAATTTATAAATTTTAAGGCATATCCTTTTTATGTTATATCTTGAACTGAAAGACTAGTGGTTTTAAAAAATGAATTACGGGTATAGTGGGAAGATCATTTTGAGGAGCTTTGTTGTATATAACTAGAAACAAAAGCAGATTGTTTGGGGCTCTCAACGTGGAAAAACTTCAAGTTATATTTGCTGAAATCAATTTTCTTTAAATCTCTTTGCACAAGAATAATGAAGGAAAAAGCTTGGATTAAGTTTGATTAGAAATTGAAATAGATCTGCCAAAAATCTACAATTGGTGTTGGTTTATTGCATTCTTCGTGTAACCTAACGTGCCTCCAGGAGTGATACCGGATGATTAGAATTGCTGGCTTAGGCAAGCAGCTGGTGTGGGTTTAACAGTTTAAAACTGCACTGAGAGCAAAAACCAGTGTTGCATATGTTTCAGTTTAATCACATATGAGTTAGCTTAATCTCCTGATAGGAGATGAATTTATCTGGAATGAGTTAATCAGAAGTCACAATGCATTCATGTATGCAACAGTGATTGGCCGTAACCTTAACTGACAAAGAGAAGTACATTATTGAGAAAGTATGTTTTATGCATCTTTTTTTTTTTTGCTTCCAGAAGGCTACATGTGACTAGGACAAGGAAGTTTCTCCATTTTTCCACAACAATAGTAAAAATATCATGACTTGACACTACTATCTTTTCTAGTATTTTTTCTACCCAGCCAACACTTCAAGATAACATTTGTGATTGTTTCAGTGGATACTGTGACAGGCTCGTGTAAAATACATAGAAATGTGATTTCAGGTAATTCTTATGAAACTCTGAATTAGTAACAAGTAAGAGCTATGTAACAAAATTAAGGATAATGACAATTAAATTTTTAATCCACAGTCCTATACATAGTAAGAGAGTTGGGATTTCAATCTACTCTTGTGTAACTCCAAAGCACGTTCTCTTTCTGTTTTATTTGCCTTTCTGTATTGTTCTCATAATTTTGTGTTTCACAGGTTTTTGAGGTTTCAATGCAATTGAACTCTTTCAATTGGACTCTTTCAGTGGCTTGAATCAGGGTATTTCTAAAAGTTAACTCCTCAGAATAAATGGAATATAGTTCTAAATTTACATTTGTATAGTTCTATAGCTGAAAGTATTTTACTCCTTAAGAACTCAGTATATTGTCTTTATTTCTTATTTGTATACATCCTGGTGTGAACTCTTCTGGATTGGCATCAGCCTAGGGGCTTAGTTCTTGGGAAGCCACCTCTTGGTGTCACAATAACTTAATTTCTTTTGGCTTTAGGTTAAATCCATGTTTTCAAATAGAGGGATTACTGAAGAGAAATGTGTGTAAAGTGACTAAAGGTATGTTAGACTGCATTATCTTATTTACTTCTATAAATTTGGAAATGTGCTTCTATAGTAAATAATTTGATTCTAACTCATAATATATATGATGCTTGAGGATCCTAGAATCCTTGTGATTTATATAATTTGAAGTTGATATGCATTTATTTTTAATCACTACCTCTCTGTTGAATATTCAATTAATACGATTCTCCTTGCTCATTCTTTTCTGTAGTCTGAATGTTTCCACCACACAACTAATATGTTAATAATCAGTTCTCAAAATAATAGTACTAAGAGGTGGGGATTTTAGGAGGTAATTAGGTTATAGGAGCAGTGCTTATGAATGGGATTATAGCCCTTATAAAAGAAGCTTGAGGGTACTTATTTGCTCCCTCAGGAACTGCAAAAATGACCATGTAGGAAGCAAGCAGTAAGCCCTCATCAAACACTAATGGCAACAAGACCTTGGAGTTCCTATCTTCTAAAATTGTGAGCAACAAACTTTCGTGCTTGTAAATTACTCAGATTAGGGTATTTTGTTATAGCAGGCCAAACAGACTAAGACAACATTTGAAATATTTTAATGTCAACATTTTTAAATGTTTAATATTTTTATTTTATTGAAGTTTTATTTGATTTCATGAAATTGAATTTGGAAATAACTTAGAAAGATAGCATTTAGCTAACTTCCTAAAATTCCCATGCAGTTTTTCAAAGAGCAATTGTAGATAGCACATGATTTTCTTAACACTAAAATTGAACAGAAAGACACACATTATTGTCATATAAATGAAATGTTTTCTCCAAAGTGCTGTTCCTCTATAGTAGAACAGTTTTATGATTTGAGTTTTTTTGACCTGCCTATAGATTTTTAATATGGTATTTCTAAATACCATCTACTACCAAACATTGCCACATGGATTCAGCTGATAGGCTCTTTTCAGTGAAAGGACTATCTTATTTCTACCAGTCTAAGAATAGCATTATATATGAATTAAACACTCTTAATCTCTGCTCAGCTCACCCCTAAAATCTGCCTCTTTCCCATAGCATTTGAACATTCACTCAGCATAATCTTAAACTATATTGAATTTGGAAATAAAAAAATAAACACTCTCACGAAAAGTTCTTTGAAGCACACAGCCCTCGGCAGAGATATGTGGCAACTTGAAACCAAATGCTAGTGCTTCATCTCCAAATGTGGTACAAGTGAAGTTACCTGCTTAGTCAGCAAACCTGTTAAAAATGTATATTTTTATTTTAAAAATGTATTTATTAAGAAAGAAACAGCATTCATTTAAATACAATTTTACAAATAATGAAGTGTTTTAGATTTGAAGTATTTTGAATAATGAAGTATTTTAGAGAAAAGTATAGTTTAATAGCTTAATTTTGGGCCAAAACTGAAGTAGAGTTCCATGTCATTTATTATATGAAAGAATCTTAATAGAGCTCTGAAATGTTTTTAAAATGATGTCATGGCTACATTGTAAAATGCATGACAATTTAAACAACAATAAACACTTATGTCATGTTTGAACAGTACACTTCCAGGTACTGTTCTAGAAATGTATATTTACCTCTCATAGCACCTGAAATGGTAGGATAATATTCCCAATTGATAAATGAGGAAACAGGTCCAGAGAATTACACAACCTAATGTAGGCAGCCAGTGGTGAAAATGCAATTTAAGCCTAAGCAGTCTGGCTTTGGACTCTATGCTTTTAACCTAGAGACCCTGTCTTTTGTCTGTCTATACTATATGCCATCTACCAGGTGTGAAATGCTTATTAGTACTTCCTTATACATGCTTTTCTGAGTGTGTTGTGTCTGGCCTCAATATTTTGATACTATGTTTTCCCCATTACAGGTTGATTATCTCTAATTTGAAAATCTAATATCAGAAGTGCTTCAAAAATCTAAAACTTCTTGAGCACCAACATGATATCACTGTGGAAGACTCCACACCCGACCTCATATGATAGGTGGCACGTCAGCCCAGGTGCTCCATAAAGGCTACATGAAATAACCTTCAGGCTATGTATATAAGGTATATATGAAACATCAATAAATTTTCCTATATAGACTTGGGTCTTGTTCCTAGTTTCATTATTTGTCTGCAATATTCCAAAACCCAACCAACAAACAAACAAAAAAACAAATCCAAAATGCTTCTGGTCCCAAGCGTTTTTTTTTTTTTTTTCCTCCGGTACCGGGAACCAAACTCACGACCTTGCGCTTGCCAGGCAGGCGCTTTTGCTGCTGAGCTAAATCCCCAGCCCCTCCAAGCATTTTTTTTAAAAGAAAAAATAAAAATAAAACAGAGTTTCAAAACTGGCTAATAGGAGAGTAACAATACTAATACACTGCGGATTATTATCCCAAGCATTTTGGATAAGGGATACTCAATTTTTATGCTATTGCTGTTTTAAACATATTTCCTTTAAGCATTTTTATATCAAATATTAAGTAAACTCATTCTATAAGTTTAAATTATTAATTGTTAATAAGTAGTAAATAACAGAACAGTCCCTAATGTGGGGATAAAATAGGGGAATGTAGAAATGGATTTTGAATATTCTACTCTCATTGCTAAGACTTTCTTCACTGTGAGTTAGATGTATTTGGGCATCTTTTCCTAATGCTGATAGGGTCAGATTTCAGAGCTGCCTTTGTTTTGATTTCATGATAGTTGCTTGCCATCTTCTGGCTTTCTGCGTAGGAAGATATCAGATCATCCTGGTCTGCTTGCATACTCACACCAAGATATTCTGGTTCATGTTGCAGATATCATTATAAGTTAATTTTAAATATTACCTGGTTATGGTAGGAATTTACAATCAAGTGTATCTAATAACAGGAGCAGTACATGGGTTGTTGTGAAGCCTAAATGAGCTAGTCCACATGGCACAATTGCACTGCATGGCACAGTGAGCTCTTGAATCATGGCTGTCCTCATTGTTATTGTTTAGGGGGAGCTGCTGATCAAGTGACTTTCAATATGCTAGTGCTTGCAACACCCTTTCTTAAAACAATAAAGTAAATAGACCTGATGTTCAAGCCTTTAAAAATATATTCAAAGTAGCACTTAATATTTATAATAGCTTCTGGACCTATGTTCCATGTAGATCAACGAAGACTTGTTAAGACCTGGACATCACCACCCAAGACTTTTGAGTAACAAGGGAAGACTTAACAGACCTATATAATGAAAACACAGAAGGAACAAGAGTATTGTGACAGTGATATGTAGTTTAAGCACTGTGCAGTGTTCAGGAGAGGAAAAGGTCAATTGGGGTTGGAGTTTTCTGAAAGATTTTAGTCATGGAAGAAAAGGATTGTCTAGTAGAGGTGGAAAACTATAAGCATACACAAAATAAGCATGCTATATCTGCGGAGTATTTGTTACATTAAGTAGTAACTCATTATCGATATTGATGCTTCTTTCATTTCTTTTACTGGGCACTAGGCAAAACATTTTCCCATAAATGAGAATATAATTTTCAAACAAATCCCAGATCATTGTTTCTGTCAGAATCAATGTTACTTTCTAAGTAAATGCTAAAACTAATGGCTTTATAATGATATTTTTACAGACCTTACTTATTTAAATAATCTCATGGCTATTAAATTATTACATTGGGTCTGGCAGATGAAAGCATGTTTTGCTTTATAAATTTGTTTATATCAAAAACTGCTTCTTCAAAAGAGAATAATGACCTTAGAGTGGAGTGGTTATGTCATCCCATTCTAAGTTGATCTGTACTTCTCACTTACAAATTGAAAGGGCAGGGTGGTAGACCTAAACCCAGCAAAGTCATAATTCATTGTGAAATATGTAAGATGGCATTCAGTTGCAGAAAATACACAGGAAAAAATACAGAAACAAACTGAGAGCTTACACAGAAGGGTAGAGTTGGTAGGTATGGATGGATGTACACTTTTTCTCTCTCTCTCCTCCTTACCCTCTCCTCTTTTTACTATTGTCTTTCTTCATTGTACCAGATCTAAGTTCCTATTTCCTTCACATTCACCTCCTAGTTTTATTGTGAAGGCTAAGCACCACAAACTGTCCCCAGCTAGATTTGGGACTCCTGTCTCTAGTCCTTACCTATGCTGAAAAGCAGACTTCTGACTGACTCTTTTCCCACCATCTTGCCTTGCATTTTTTTTTTTCTAGAAACAGACTGACCTCTCTTGTGGCTCTTCTACTTCTCTAGGAAAGCTGTCTTCCATCGCTGGTTGCCAGAGTGATTGCCACCTTGGTCTTAGAGAATGAAATGCATCTATTCCCTGGAATTAGTCCCATTTTTGTCACTTCCTACATATTGAAAGCATTTGTAAGTTTTAGCAGGGTTAATAGAAGGCTAAGACACAATGGAAAGAAGGTGCATCAAGAGAGTAACTGAAGCTGCTACCCTGCTCCAGAGAAAAGCCATGCTATCCACCTGTTCAAGTCAGAGCAGTTTCTTATCTCCTATACTTGGGACCATTCAAACTATCTAAAAGGCATGTTACTCTAAGCTTTTCAACAAATTAAGACTTTTCTTTCATAAGATGGATATCTGCCCAAAACTCTTGACCACAGGAATGACCATTTGCTTGTATGGACAGACTTACTAGATGGTGTGGATATTTATCTGGAATAGTTGTGAACATTTCATGCCAGTCAAGGAACTTCTCTACCTTTGTGTTCATTATAAGGCAGTCTAATTATAGCCCAACCTTGGAAAGTTTGCTAAATCTAGGTTAGCTGGTCCTATAAAAATAATGGGTAGCAATGAACTAGGTCCAGGTTAGTCTACCAAAGCTCAGTTCACTTCTTCTTCCCTCTCTACTTAGCAAATAGTAAAGCAATTTTGGTGTTTAGATTCATGTTGGATCACTTGATATGTATATTTAAAATAATTATTAACATTATTCATTTATTTGGGGGTAAAATTATGCACATTTATCTTGCATAATGTCTTTGAAGTCTATAGCCATTGTGAAATGGCTAAATAAGCATTAAATATGCACAAATCAGGAGACCTGACCGTAAATATGAATTTGTTTATTAAGAACCAGCTCTTTGATTCATGAATTCCTCCAGTGTAAGAACCTGAGAGAGTAAATAAAATCCCAAAGGTACAATAGATAATGTGAAAGAGAAAGAAATTGCTCAAGGGGAAGAAACAACTGGGGTGAGGGAAAGGAGAAAAAGAAAGAAGGAAGGGAAAAAATGTGTGTGTGTGTGTGTGTGTGTGTGTGTGTGTGTGTGTGTATAGAAGAGGGATAGCTTCTAGAAGGGTAGCTATAGAAGGATAGCTGGCATAATTGTACTGCTATCTATTGGTTTATTAAAAGGAACAGTTAATGCTTAAATTTTTTGACCAATTTTGCATGCTTATATCTGGTAATCTGAACAACTATTAACTAATTTGAAGACAACAATATGCAATATAGCAACCATTGGTGAATTCCTACCATCTTGTTCAGTGAAGTTCTGTATCATTTCTAATTTTTTAAAATTATTTTTATTCTCTTTAATGATTTGATCAATCTTGCATTCTTACATCTGGTAATCTGAGCAATTTTGTTGAAGATATCAATATTTAATATAACAAACACTGTTCATTCCTATCATTTTGTTTTGAAGCCCTGTATCATTTTTATTGTTTTTGTGTTGCTATATTTTTGTCTATGCTGTTGTTATTTTGTTATTTTTAAAATTCTCTTTAAAATAAAAAAATGAAGTAACTTTAAAATATTGCCAATCTAAAGTACAATAAGAGATCAGCTCAGGACAAGTATTATAGAAATTAGGTATAAATGACAACAATAGAAAACATTGTTGATAAATATACCTGCTGTAATTTCCTAAAGTTGAGCCACAAATTTGGCCCTGAGTTTTCTGTCAGACAAAGAGAAAGTAGAAATTATTGTCCATAGTTGAATTCTTAAAGACATCATGTGTGAACATTCCTGAAGAAAATATTGAGTAGTAGAAAACTAACACAAGAAATCTAGGAATTTATCTCTATTAACATACCTAAATTAAATTTACCATTTTCCATCTACTATTCCATCAACACTTCAGTCCAAGACTCCATCATCTCTTCTTAACTGACTGCCTTCTAATTAGTCTCCCTTTGACTCTTATAGTTCATTATTTGTATAGAAGGTTTTTAATAGTGTACTTTTCAAAACTTCAATTAGATCACATTAGTTCTTTGATTAATGGGAAATCATTCTAACACCTTTCCATTTTGAGAGGAATATAACCAACTGTACTCTACTACAAATACCTGCATAATCTGGCCCTGGCTTATTTCTCCAGACTGTTCTGCAACCCTATTCCCCTCATTCACTCTGCTGTGGCCTCAGTGACCTTTCCTCATTTGCTGGAATATATTAAACTTCTACTGAAATATTAGGCTCAGGTACTTGCATGCTTTCCCCAAAGTCAAGGATGTGATTTGAGGTTTTTACTGTGATAGTATCCAGTTTCAGGTACCAGAACTTTCCAATTATCTACTGCTGCATAATCACCCCAAAGGAAGTAGCTTTAAAGTCATTTATTTAGTTCATAAATATGCAATCTGAGTAACTTACTAGGGAGGGAAGGTTTGTTTCTCTTTCATGCAGTATAACCGGAAAAAAGATTTGACAAAATTCAGAAACAATTGTGTAATGAAAACTGGCATTAAACAAAGGATGGACCTAAGGAGCTTCCATCAAGGCATTCATTAAAAATACAGCTGGTATCATATTTAAGTTGAAATAGTAAGATACTTTCCTCAAGAGTAGGAAGAAGCCAGTGGTGTCCAATCTCACCACTCCTATTCAACATTGAGCTAAATGTTCTAGAAAATGCAATAGGACAAAGTAAAGAGAAAAAAGGAATAAATAATACTAGGTAAAGAAGAAAAGCTGTTCCTATTTGTGGATGACCTGATCACTTGCTAGCCGAGAAAATTCTACGTAATCTATAAAAATGTACTAGAACCAATAAGTGAACACATCAAGTTCATAGAACACATGTTTGATATTCAAAAATCAGTGACTTCTTATGTATTTTTAATAATCAACTGGAAAATGCAACTAAAAACTATCACTTTCATGTCATTAGAAATCATACAATGTTCAAGAATAAACTCAGTATTAGATGCAGCAGACATCCTGAGTTGACTCCAGTGTGCAGTGCTCCGTGTCCCTTTCTTCCCCCGAGTGTGTGCAGAAGTTGCAACTAATCTACATAAAGGGACAAAGGTGATGGATGCCATGCCATTCATTAGGCCGCTGTCCTACAAACACATTCTAGGGAGATTCTCCTGCAGGTCTTAGACAAGCATGTATAATCTATGTATGGAGAAGTACACCTAGAAGAAAACTGAGGACAGCTTCTAGGAGTGATCTAAAATAGGAACAGACAACAAATCTAAAAAAGAAAAAAAAAGCAAAGTTGAAGAACTTGTCCTACTTGCCTTCAAAACCTACAACTACTCAGTAGATAAATCTGAGTCATTTTGTAGGAATAAGTATGTACCTCGAGACAGTAATACTTAGTGAAATCTAACACAGAAGCTTAGATATAAGTAAAGAGTAAAGTAAAAGATAATAAGAAACAGAGGTAGGCCTTTTGCAAAGGGAAAGGAGACCTAGAGATGAAAGGAGGGAAGAAGCAGGGAAGGAGAGGATTAAGGTGTATTATGTACCAGTACTCCATGACGAATGTATTCACTGTGTGTCCCAAATATACTAATAAAAAAGACCTAGTATATGCCTATAGAAATCAGTAGTATGTAGTATTGCTAGCAGGATAAGCAAATAGCTCATTGAAACAGAGTAGAAAGCAGAAATGAATCTTCACACAGACAACCAACTGAAGTTTGGAAAAAGATACCAGGGAAACTCAGTTGAAATGTTCTATATGGGTGTTGCTGGAACAACTGGATACCAATATGGAAAAACATAAATCTTAACTATTACCTAACTTCTTACCCCCAAATATTTTGAGATGGATCATAGATTTTTAAACATAAAGGTCACAATTATAAGGCTTCTAGAAGAAAATGTAAGGGAACATTGTAGTGATTTTAGGAAAGGAAGAGGTGTCTTCATTTGGACAAACCAAAAAGCAAAATAAAATGAAAACCAAAACCAACATTACTTAAAAAATAAATTGGATGTAATCAAAACTAAAATAAATTGAATTTAATCAAAACTAAATATTTAGAAAAACAATAGACATGTCTCACACTGGAAAAATATGAATAGTGCATAATTACACTTATAAATCGATAATAAAATAATTACATTGGATAATAGGTGAAATATTTGAATAGATAGCCCATAAAGAAAGTGTATGGACAATAATCATATGAAAAGATGCCCACCATCAGGAAAAAGGAAATTAAAACTACAAATGAGCTCCCAGACTTCCTCTTTCTAACCTCTTCCTCTTCTTTTCCCCTCCTGAAAATTTTCCCTAAAGCCACAAACCCTGGGAGAGCACAGTCAGAGTCTGTGCTAGCACAGACTTGGGAACCATGGTTCCCTGAGCAGGAGTTGGGCCTGGGAAGATTGGGAGGCAGTGAAGAGAACCCTCTGGGGGTGACTGCTCATGAGGGCTCAAACCCCAGGAAGGTTGACAGGTTACCTATGTAGTATATAGGAATGTCGTGTGACTTGGCATATCTAAGTCACCAGTGAGATGCCCACATGACAGCAACTACTCCTGAGTGAGATTGTAGCGCCCACGTGAGCTGAGAAAGGTACTTATTGAGGGAAGGGGTGATTGGTTCCCTACAGGAGAATTATTCAAATAAGGAAATTTAGTAAGACAAAGGGAGCAAAGTTTCTCATGGTTGAAGAGGTTTGCAAATATAAGTGGTGGCCGTGTGGGTGTATGTACTAAAACTCACTAAATTGAACAATTAAAATCTTTTAACCCTGTATCATAATTATGGCCTATTAATTTTGTATCAATTATTTTTTGTGTATGTGTGATGTCAGGATATCTGAAATGGGATATTTGTACCTTTCTCACTTGTCTAGGAATCATTTTCCAATGCTATTTTAAACCAGAGAATCAAGAGCCTTTAAACATGAATCAAGAGCCTTCATATTGTTGTACTATTAGGAGTTATTACTTGTAAACACTTTGAGTAGATTTTCATTAAGTAAAAGGGAGAAGGAATTTCTTTTCTTTCTATTTTGATTGCATACGGAACTTTCAGGAGATTCAGAGCTGAAGAACAATGTTTAGAAGTCATGCGGCCAGACATTACTCCGCAGAATTGGTCCAGCAAGGACATCTCTATGATCTATCTCTAGGCAGAGAAGTGCATTTCAATCCCAGAACCACTTCTGCTAAAGCAGAAACACGGGTGCACCTAGACAGCGTGTGTAGTTGCTGTAACCACCTCCCTGAGACAGGATGGAGTTTTCATACTGTCTTCTCTTTGCTCTGCTACCTTCCATTTCAAATCACAAAGAAATGGTTATAAACAGATTATAGTAACTCAGAAGATTGATACAAGGGGAGGAAAGAAAGAGACAATAGAACAGTAGAATAGGAGGAATAGGAGGGAGGGGGCAGAGAGAGAGAGAGGGAGAGAGAGGTGGGGGAGACAGAGAGATTGTAAGGATTCCTTTGAAGGAGTGGTAGAATGAGACATTCTTCCCTACAAATCTGGTTGCCATGGAACCACTCAAAGAGCTTGAGATGGGCTCTCGTTCTCAGGCAGTGGGAGACAGAAGACTCTAGATGGCTTCTGGCCCGAGCATGTAAGAGAGCCCTCCTTACTGAAGTGGCTTCACGAACATCAGTTTGACTGCCTTGAAGAGGTGATTCGTGGGGTAGATGTGGGCCCTTGGGAGAGTGAGCACTCGGGATGCCTGATGGAGACTGAAGACAAGCTATGTTCTTCACCTCCTTCCCATACACAGTGGTAGTGAGACAGGAGGAGCAGGGCAATCATAATAGATACTCCTAGTCAAAGCAGGAAGGAGAGGGTGACAGAAGTCACAGGTCCATCACCCTGAAACCTACCTGATTGAATGTGGTCAGGGCTTTCCCTTCTAGATGCAAGGAATGTTTCTTACGAGAGCTAGCTTTGCTCTGGGAACAACATATTTCCCAGGTTCTTGATTCTGCCATCTGAGAAGACTTTTCTTTTCCACAAAATGACCTTTGTTCGCCATACAGTAGTTTTCTAAACCTTGTTTCTACTTTAGAAAATTTGGGGGCCTAGATACATTTTTTTAATTTTGAACCTTCTCAGTGCCTTTTACTCTAAACTGATAGTGCTTTTAAACAAGTCTCATTCTCTTGTGAGCATTTAGGTTTTATTATTGAAATTTGCTCCATGTCCCACAGCCATATCTTAATTCTTCAAGAATTTTCTACAGGAGGCAGAAAAATGACCTTCCAGATTGGTGCTCATCTCAGTTTTATGGGTTTGTTGTGCCAGGTGACAAAGGAAATTATGCTAGAAGACAGACTTTAGGTTATTGTCTAGCTGACCTTAAAATAGGCATTATTTCAGTAGATCCACTGTAATCACAAGGGTCCTTATCTACAGAAGAGGGAGGTGGGAGAATTAGCAGCAGAGTGATATGAAAACTCAGCAGGCAGTGGGTGACTTTGTAAGTGGCCATGTTATTATTCCTTAAAATAAGCACTTCTAGTACATGGTACATAGTACACAGACTCATTTGTACATAAAATTTCCCAGTACAAATGCAAGATTTACAAAAACAGGAAAAAACATACTAATTATTTCCCAGAGAAAGCTGATGCAGCAATATTGCTTTTACACAAATATAAGACATTGCGAGGGAACAAGAAAATCTCTTTTAAGCATGATAAAAAACAATTCACCCTGGAGATGTATAGCCTAATTTTTTGTTTGTGAGTTTTTGAAAGTCTCCAGTGAGTGAGAGATATTAAGAAGATTTGAGATTGTCATTGCTTTTAGAAAACCAAATAGTAATTTAAAAATTTATTATATTTCTTTTGGGCTAGTAGCTGTGCACTGAGAAAGACATAGAAGAGATGGTAGAGGAATGCTTTTAATCGAGTATTGTAGTGCTAATTAATACAGCTTTATAATTTTAAGTGGTTCATTGTATAAAGACTTTTGAAATTAGCAATGATTATTGCAGGATGCACCTTATAGTTCCCTATTTTTTTACAAAATAAGAATAAACAGCCAAAACGCAAGGTCATGTCACAATGTACCCTAAAATGAACAGCTACACAAGACTATTCTGTTGCTCTTCTGAAGGCTTAGTTTGTAAAATATGAAAGGAAAATAATTCAGGAAATTATCTGAAGATGTTTTGATGATAGGAATTGGATTTTAGTAATAAAAAGTTTTAATAATAAATACTATTTTCATACCAAAAACTATGTCAGAATTACCGTACATTTTGTTCATCTCAGAAACCAGAAATGTGATAACCGCTATCAAACAAGTTAGGCAACCACATTTTGGAGATCTTTAAAGTGAACATGCCATCAGTGTTTTAATTTTAGTCCTAAATACAAGCCAAATGATGGGTTGAATTACCCTCTCCTACCACCTGTCTGCTTTTTTCCTTTCCTTTGTATTTATTGTTGTTGTTACACCACGAGGTTCCTCATACAAATGTCTGTGACTTACACTGCGACATGGGAGAGTATCTAAGAGCTGTTCCTGGACATGCTGTTCCATGGCTGGCACAGTGCGCCATTACTTCTCACTTCTTTGTTTGTTTGTTTGTTTGTTTTTTAATTTATTTTTCTCCAGTACCAGGAACCGAACTCACGGCCTTGCACATGCCAGGCAGGCGCTTTTGCCGCTGAGCTAAATCCCCAGCCCTTACTTCTCACTTCTGACGAGCTCTTGGAACACAGACTTATGCATGTGGCTGCCCTTACTCGCTCCCTCTAGCTGGACACATAGTAAGAACTTAATAAATACTTGTAAAGTGACTTGATAGAGTGCTCATTAATAATTAGATAATAATTTAGGGGAGTGACTTGTGAAAGGGGCAATTATACATTTTTTAAAAGGCAAAGTCATTTAAATAGGAGTCATTATTAACGATGTGGTAATAACTGCTGTACTGCCACTGGCTTGTAGTACACAAGATACCTAAGTCAAACAAGAAGCTGAACTGTAGTGGACTTCTGTAGCAATCTTTAATTTTTCTTTACAGTCTGAGCATTTTATAACTCTAGATTCACTTGTTCTCTTTAAGGCTTTAATAGCTTACTCTGTTCTTGTGTGGGTAAGGACTAATTTAATGATTGTGCTATTTTCCATTTATAAAAGCAGAGAAGTTAAATGACTTGGCCAAGTTAGGCATGCTGACACAATAACAAGATTAGACTTTACAGTGGACATAAATATGATAAGCACCTCGTGCTGTTCTATGGTTTTCCTAGCTTTTTGCCCTTTTTCAAGGAAAAGAACATTGTCATAACTTTCTAAGAAATACATGCTCACCTCAGAATGCAGTCATACTTTTACCACATACAACTAATTACTTCTAACCCATTTAGGCTGAAGACTGAAATTTTTGAACTTTTGCATGAGGTTCATATATGCTAAGTAGAAAAAGTCAAGGAGCAAGAATTCAAAGAGAACACATTTCATTACGTTCCACTGTTATGGGCATTCTAAAAATGGATCAGTAGACATTGAAGGGTTAAGGATTTTCTACATCTTTTCTTGGCCTCTATGGATATATTTACAAAATATATGTTTCACTAGATAGCACTTACTACTTTTATTTATTTAGCAATATGTAAACATTTTTCGTCTTTTGTTAATTATTTAAAATTTAATATATAATTCTGGTTTTTAAATAATTCAATTAAAGAGATTTAATAATATTAAACTAGCTAATCACAAAATTTGCTTAAGTCAACTCCTTACATTTGAACGTTTAAGATGCCTGCAAGTTTTCATCTCTTGGACAATGACATACAGAACCTGGGCTAGGCACTAAGTAGAAGTAAAATAATTACAAATGTAGTCATTGCTTTGGCCACCATTTATTTTCAACCATTAATTGGTCATTTCTAGTCATTTCAATAAATTTGAGAATTTTTTAACTTCTTAAAAAAAGATACTTGGAATTTTTATTAAAATTGTATTGAATAATTTTAATACACAGGAACTAGTGATGTTGTCTATTCCTGATCTCATAGATTCCCCGATTTCCAAAGTAATTGTAACATTTTCCACATGTAATTGTGATTTTCTGAATGTTTTTATTGCTCTGGGACTTTTTGCCTATGTGTGTTTTCAAAGGAATAGAAAATTGTATTTTTCCCTATGTTTGCTTATTATGTATTTTTGATATGTATCATGAACTTTTAAAAACAAGCTCTACAATCACAGCTCTATTATTATTTTTATTTCCAATTTTTTGTATTTATATACTTTTGTTACACTGAGAGTTTGTTATTAGCTTAATTTCTAGCAAAATACCTATGGGGAATATTTGTTAATCATATTGTTCTGCAGTTTTAAATATCAATCTTTTCTTGTTTAGTATTTGTTAACTCTTAGTTATTCTATTCTTAAATTTATTTTTGCTTTTTAAGTTGCAACAGTATGCTGCTTATATTATTTCATAGTTAACTTTTCCTGATGGGATGACCGACATAAAGCCAAGGGAAATCTGCCAGAGAGATTTTGATTATAAAAGATTTCTTTTTCATTCAAGGGGTGAGGAGGACCTGGAGAGATGAGAGATATCAGGAATTAATTATCCATTTCCTTCCTTCAGAACATTGCCATGTCTGCATGTGTGGATGAAAAGTGCGATCTTAATCTTGCAACCAGGGAGCTGAGTTAGCCACAGGGAAGATTGCAGAGCAGATGATTAAAGATATGTTAGTTTCTGCTGACATCATGAAGTCACTGCCTTTCTTCCAACTTCCTATTATTAAAGACCATGAAAGAAAAAAGAATTAAAGAAGAAAACATGTGTGTGTGTATGTGAGAGAGAGAGAGAGAGAGAGAGAGAGAGAGAGAGAGAGAGAGAGAGAGAGAGGGATTTTTCTCTAATTCTTAAAATGCTCTGAATTTTGCTTTCTAATATTGGCCAGAGTGTTTTGCTTTGTTTTGTTTTTTTGAGATAGGGTCTCACTTTGTAGTTCAGGTTGGCCTTGAAGTCTCTGTGTAGTCCAGGCTGTCCTCGAACTTGCAGCAATCCTCTGCCTCGATCTCAAGAGTGCTGAGATTACAGGCATGGACCACCACACCCAGCCTTAGCCAAAGTATTTGAACTAATTCCCTACTCATAAATTTATTGATTATTGCTTGAGACTGGGAGATTAATCAAGTGTCCTACTGTTGTTTTCTAAAGCAGTTCTTGATTATATGGTGCTATATTTATTACTATTTATTTTGAAAATACACAACTTGTAAATTGGGGACATATATTTACATTATTCCTTTAAAAATACATCTATAATTTCTTACTTAGCTTCCTGTGTTAAGGTATTATTTTCATACTATGTGAGGGTTTTAAATTTTTTTCAAGTAGTGTTAAGATACACATTCTGACTCTTTAATAACTACTTGTACAAAATGTGATGAATTTTTTTAAAAAATTAATTTCTGCTGTTATTACACTTTCAATTCTCCCTTTCTTGTTTATAGCTATACCTTGGTAGAAAACTTTCTTGACTAGTTGTTCACTTTTTTTTTGTAGTACAAATATGTGGCTGGTATGTTTTCAACTTCTTTCACATAGGAAGCAAAACTTGGGTGAATATGGGACACGTAGTTTAAAATGTGTACTCCTAATGCATCTGTAGACATTTCCCCCTTTCCTGGCATTCACTGAATACAGCAGAGACCTTAGCTTGATTTGATTGTTCTTCCACTGCAGGTAACAGTTTTTCCAGCCTGGAGGCTGGTAGCTTTCTTTTCACGAGGGATCTCAGATGTTAGTGTTTTAGTCTTCCAATGTACCTCCTTAAATCTTTAGAGCCAAGTGCAATTTTTTCCTATTAATGCTTTATTTCAGTATATTTTCTATCTTTTTTTTCAGAATCATTTGTTAACTTTGGATCTAGATGCACTGTCCCCCAAATTAACACCTGCTTTGCGGTGGCCTCATCTTCATTTTCTTTCTTCCTTAATTTGGCAGAAGGCTTCACAGTGGTTCAGCTGATGTCTAACTCAAGTCTCTGCATTAATGAGTTTCTCTGTAATGTTATATTTAATTTTAAACTGACTTTGTAAAATTTATAGTGATAGCAATTTTCTCTTCCTTACTCAGCTCTTTTACTTATCTCCTGTTTGTTCTTCCTTCCTTTCTCTTACCCTTTGAACATCCTGATCCCATACTTAGAGATATTTTAAAAGAATTTTGTAGCTAAGTCCAAGGAATTAAAGAAGTCATATATAGACAGTAAAAACATCAACATCTGGGTGTATCCCAGTAAAAGAAGCAAGAAGACAGTCTCTTGATCTTTTCTGCATTTTGTTGGGAGCTAAGTACTAGAGCTGTGTTGAAAGAAATTGTAGCAGGTTGCTTTATTGTCTTCAGTGCTTCGTTCTTTGCATCTCTTCCCTCACCATGGCCGTATCACCATGTGTAAATGAACTCCTCCTGTTGTGGCTCTGCATGTGGACAAACATGCCAATGTGTATGTCAAGTGCAAGAAACCTTGAAGACTCACTATGCCTCTGGTTTTCTGGCCTTTCTGCAGTACCAAGAAAGAACATAGCACGAGCAGCCTACTGGGCAGAAGGGCCACCCCAGATCAATAATAGACAGGCAGGGACAGAAAGGGACTTCCTTTGTTAGGCTCAGCTTGCATCAGGCAGTTTCTTGATGATTCACAAATGCATGAGCCATAAGAAAATATTTCTTTTATTGGGATGGTTTGTTATGCAGCAGTAACTAACCAATACTATAGTTATTCTTCTATTTTCACTAGTAAATCATCTCTAGAAGTAGTTCTTTCTGTATTTTTTGCTTAATAAATATTTCTTATAGATCTTACTTTAAAAATTTTATTCTTTACTGTCATGAAATCTTCACTGAAAGGAAGATAATAGTTATTTTCCCCATAAATCATGTCCTTTTAATTGTTGAGGTTTCCTCTCTCAATTCTCAGGTGAGATTGGACGCTTACTCAAAAGCTTAGCATCCTAGGTGGAGTCTGGAGTAAACCAAGACTCTCATCAGGACTTCATTCCTATATGGTTCTTCTGCATGTTTCTGAACCCTGTCCTACTAGAAAGAAGATCCAGGCTGACAAAATCTTCGTTAGCATTCTTTTCATTCTGTGGGAGAAGAGACTGTAGTTTTTGTTTGGGAACTTGACACTCCAAACATAAATGGGCTGATTCTAACTGATCTCATTTCTAATTCTGCTACCTACTCTACTAACAATCTCCACAGCTTTTAGGAATCTATTAGAATGGCTGCCAGTGATTCTACATGCTCTATGTCTTTGGAGAAAACTGGTTCTTCATAAGTCCCAGTTTGTTTTTCTCTTAGAACCCAGCTAGTTTTTGTTTCTCAGATTTCTTTGCCTGTGGTCATGTATTTGATTTTTTAGGAGTAGAATGTGAATAGAAGTGAAATCATCACTTCCAGGACTGGCTTATAAAATCTTCCATGTACAATTTATCATTTTCTCAATAGGTTTAAGAAAGTAGAAAAAGTCTAATCAAGATGTATCAAACCCGTTTCAGCAAGAAATCCACTTGAAAAGGTATTAAAACAGAGACTTAGCAAGGTTTTTTCAGTTAAACACAGTAACTGTCCTGCTATAAATTAAGGGAGCTCTATAGGCGGTTGATTCTTGCAGCAAATATGAGATATCCTGGTAAATGTAGCCAACATATATACAGTCCTTCAAGAAAATCATTCTTGAATTTTACTTAGGTGTCTCCATGTTCTACTGACATGCATTAGGGTAGTGTATTATCTCACTTTTTTCATTTGTCTCCAATTTACATTCCTCAGTCCCATTCAGTTCATGTTCCAGCATCTCTGGGTCAATTACTATAAAAGGAAGGCGGCAGAATTTGAATAGAGCAGAGAAAGGATAGTTGTGATGCGCCAACATGGCAAGATGTTATAGAATATTGTCATCCAGCCACTTCCCATTCAGGGGCAAAATGGCCCTATCCTTGTTCCTTGAATTGCTGAAAATCAGGCCTTGGTTTTCCTTAGCCACCGCAGCAATTGCTGCTGGATAGGCACGAATTTGGTCAAAGTGGGTTGTACAGCTGAATAAGCCCACCGCGGAGCTAATTGCTGGGAGCTGTCTGCTGACCATAGTCCCTGCAACTGAACACTGACTTCTACCAAACTGTATCTCCTCAATCTGGCATTTCCTCTCAGATTTTTTTCTCCCAACCTTTCACTACTAATGTGCTATTTTTTTCTCCCTGATAATGTTTGGTACGATTCCAAAGAGTTCTCTTTTCTTTTACATTAAAAAGAAACTAACAGAGCTCAAAATCTATTCAGATGAGAAAAGTCTTCAGAAAAATAATTTCTAGCCACCAATATAGTTAGTCCTGTTTCTTTCTCTGTCACATTTGCATTGGTAGATTCAACTAATTATAAATAAAAAATGACAAAAAAATTGGCTGTGCTAAACATGTCCAATTTTTTCTTGTTATTCTCTAAAAATGTAACATCACAACTATTTACACAACATTTATATTTTATTAGATATTACAAGTAATCTGAACATGATAAGTACGTAGGAGGATGTGTGCAGTTCATATGCAAATATTACAGCACTTCATATGAGGAAATGTCACCGCTTACATATGAAATGTTTCCCACCAGTTTCATGAGTTCTGAGATAGCAGTTTTGGAAGGTGATTGGATCGTGGGGTCCTATACTGATCAGTCTATTGATCCATTGATGAGCTCATGGGTGAATGTGCTTTTAGGATGGGAGAGCTATTAGATGGGTGGTGGGGGTGTGACCCAGAAGAGTGGGTTCTTGTCCCTGCCCCACCTTTATTCTCTATTTCCTGACTGCCACTAAGAGAACAGCTGTCCTTCATCCTACTATTATCTCTTCAATCATACTACTTCTGCCTTGGAGCCTGGATGAACCCAAATAAAATTTTGCTGAATGCTTTTGTTTACAAATTGTTTACCAACAGAAGTGTTCATGAACTGAGGTATTACTGTATAATGATTCTTGTAAATAATTCTTATGACTAAATTACAATAAAAGCAAAATATCTGTAGAAGCTAATACTTAGGAAACTAAATCCTACCCCTCATATAACATTGTTCATGATTTGTTCATTAATTTGTAAACAACACAGCTTTTTAAAAGAATTAAATAAATTTACCACATGATTCAATAATTCCATTTATAGATATTTATGCACAAGAAATAAAGACCTACAAAAAGCAACTGAAAACTATAGGGAATGTTTAAATTTTTAAAAACCTTATTTTGGTAAAACACACATTTCCAAGAATGACGGCATAAGTAAGTATACGGAAGCAAGGGGGAATATTTGGAGAAGTTTGAGGGGGACTGATGGCAATGTGTCTTTTACTGTGGGAGTTACTGTTAAATTCAAGCATTGATTGTATTTGTTGATTATCACTCATTATCAAACATTATGGGGATTTATGTCAAATAAAAACGTAATATTGTGCCCTCATTCATCTTACTCACCACAGCCGGCACATGCGATTTCTGGTTCTTTGTCAAAGTCAATATGAGATTGAAAGGTAAATGTTTTAAATCAATTCAGAACACAGATAGCTACAGTAGGACAACTAAGGAAATTTGAAAAAAAAAAAAAAATTCCAGAACTGCTTCAGAGAATGGCAAGAATTATAGGATAAATGTGTACAAATTTAGGACTAGTATTTTAGAAGGATTAATAACAAAGTGTCTTTCACGATAATAACATTTAAAAAAAATTATTCACTGTATTTCTTGATCACAATAGTATGCCCATTCAGAGACTTGTATACAAACGTTCATAGCAGCATTACTCATATTAGACAAAAGGCAGAAACTAGCTAGTGTCTGTAAAGTGGTAAGCTGATTAACAAACTGCAGTATCTGTATGTAGAACATTTTTCAGCAAAAGAGGGAATGACCCATTTATACAGATTGCAATGTGGATGAAATATAAAAAAAATTATGGTAAGTGAAAGAAGCCAAATGAAAAACACTACATAATGTATAAGTCCACATATATGAAAAGTCAGAAAAGAGTCATAGATTTGGGATAGAGATCAATGGCTGGCTGGGGCTGTGTGTGGGAATGAATGCTGATTGCAATATGAACAAGGGATATGCAAGGGATTTCTTAGGGATGGCGGAAATTATACGATGCTATGAATTTATTAAAACTCACAGTACTCCTAAAATGGGTGACTTTTATGCTCTGGAAATTATACTGCATACACACACACACACACACACACACACACACACAATCAAAAACACAAAAATTGTAAAGAATAAGTTAAATTTCTAAGATGTTAAAACTCGGTGAAATACTTCTTTCACTTGTACCAATATATATCACATTCAGTTTTACTTTTTAAATTTTTAAACATAAAAATACAGAGGTCACATAGAATGACATAACTAAAGTACTTCAAAGTTGTTTCTTCATTTTAATCATCACTGTACTAGTTACTCACTTGGACTCTATTGTTGAACATGAAAGCACACAACCGAGGAGCTGGAGACACAAGGGCGGCTGAACCGAGCACAGAGCCCTGGGCTGTCTGAACGTCCACTCTTGAGAGAGTGAGAGATGTGGAGCTGCCCGTGTCGGGAAGAGTCTGAAACTGACACATTTCCCTGAGTAGAACACATTTATTAAGTGACAAGTAATCAAAATGTTCTCATTTAAACTATATACAGATATGTGATTAAAACACAACTGTTTTCACAGTAGTTGTTGATTACCTGTACTTCACCATATGGATTGGACAAAAGAAAAAGAAACTATTTCGAAAGATATAAAAAAGGGTGTCATTTTAAATTAAATTTGATATGCTGATTTAAAAAGTTATTGGGAATCAAAAGACAAGGTTTTAACATCCTGAAAATAATTTGGCCTCAAAGGAAAGCTCATATTTTGCCTACTGCTCATTTATTAAATAATCATTATTTTAATTTGTTTGATAATTCTAAGCAATACAGCAGAAAAGGGAAAGGGAAAAGAAGTATAAGCTCACTCTACCTACATCTATCTATTTATCATCTATCTATCTATCTATCATCTATCTATCTTCTGTCTGCTACCGTTATTTCCAGATTATAAGATTTTATTGCTAACCAAATAAATAAAAAATCTGTAAAAAAAATTGGAGACCAGGAAAATTTCATAGTGGCAGCTATTTTTATAAGTGTTAATTAGGAAAATTGTGGTATATATGGGAAAAACATTTCCAGGTAGTTTCTTTGACTGGAATTCAAAGTTTCTCATCAGTCAAAATCAGATTGTTCAAAGGAGCAAAGAATTAGGGACATAACTCAATAATTATGTAATCACGGATCACGAGAAAATGAGATGCCGAAGAATGTCAGCAAGCTCATTTTCATTTTCTCCTCCTATGTTTTCCAGATTTGCAGCAACCTTTTATTTTTGTGCTTGATTGCTTTCTTCAAAATGTTCCTTCTTAATAGTTTGAGTTGCTACTTTCTCATTTTTGTTGCCCACTATAAAACAATTGAAGGATAAGAAACATATGTTTTCTCTTTAACTGTTTTAAATTACATTTTTGGCTAAAAAAAGATGATTGCAATTACTCTTTCATTATCTTTCAGTCTTCACACGTTTCCTCAGTTTCTCAGATCGTTCTTGGCAGCAAAAGAATAAGAAAGAAGTTCTACGGTGGTGGTGATGGTGGTGGTGGTGATGTCAAGCTGATTAGAAGTTTCTTTACCTAAAGGGAGTTATTTGAAGAGTAAGATTCTAAAGGTCCTTCTGTCGCAAAGAAACTTCCCCACTACATTTCCCGTTGCCTTACCTTCTTCACATTCCACATCAGGAGTCTCCGGTCTGGGGCAAGAAGTGTGTACAAATGAGCTCATAATGTTTTTCAGGAGATGTGGAATACTGCAGCATCCTACCAATCACTATGTCCAGAAGAAAAACAACCGACTTCTAAAGCATTCCAAGTTCCCATTGAAAGGCTGTATTTCTCAGTGAAGACCAATAACATGCAAGATATTAATGCAGTCTTTCTTACTAGAGCTCAAATGTGATCCTAATATTTAAGCAGGGTTTTAAAAGTTTTGTTTGTTAATGACAATTTAAAGAACTGAATAGAAACAGTAGATGTCTTTTTCTTAGGGGAAAAGCTGAAGAGCCGCTGTAAATGAGAACGAAGCTTCTCTTGCTGGCTGTTCACCTCCAGCTGGACCCTGTTAGGAGCAGGAGCTGGTTGGGGATCCCCGCTCTAGAGTACGGAATGTCCCATACAGAAATGTTTTATTTTATGTGTTTTACTCTCATTTCCTTTACACTATAGTTAATATCTTATATTGGTTTTTTAAAAATGACATACATAGTTTATATTGCCTATGAATTTAAATTTTGAACAGTAAAGGCAGGTTTATAAATATTTGTTTAAAAAAAAAAGAGCGGGTCTCGCTGGGTTCAACTCCATTGAAACAGGTAGAGTTAAAATATGCCTTTTAAAATGTTTTACATAAAGAAATTGAGACTCCTGTAGCCAAAACCCTAATCCATTGGCAGAATCATTTATCAGATTAATCTGGAGACGTGAAACACTTGTTCTTGCATAGATGAAAGAAAAGGAGGAAATCACGAAGCTGGTTAAAAAGGTATGCGCAGCTAAGAGGGAGGCAGCAAAATCTCAGCTGCGTGCTTCTTCCCCAAGCAAGAGGAAGGAACCTGGGACGTGTGCAAGCAGTTTGGGAACTGCAGGCACGTTCTCTCCCGGGAGTCTTTGTGTTTTCTCCTCCTGACACACTCTTCTCCAAGCTGTCTTCACGCTGTAATTCCTAGCTTCTTCCATCTTACTTAAATATGTCATTTTCTCAGTGGCTCTTCCCCGGTCTCAGTCAGTTTGGCTTGTCTAATAAAAATGCTATAGACTGGGTAGTTTAAAGAACAGAAATTGATTTTTTACATTGCTGGAGGCTGGGCAGTTGAGGGCAGGGTACTGGCCTGGCTGGTTTCTTCATTTAAAGATGATCATTTTCTTCTTATTTCTTACACAGTGGAAAGTACAGAGGAGCAGAGAGAAGGAAGCTCTCTCTTTTCTCTTCTTTTAGGGGTACAAATACCATTTAGCATGGTTCTGTGCTCACCATGTCATTACCTCCTGTGGCCTATCCTTCAAATGCCAGGCCTTTGGAGATGAGCCTTCAAAATACGTATTTTGGGGAATACAAACATTCAATCCACAGCATTCCATGTTGATCTTGTTTAATATTTCGGTCCTGACTGCACACTTTCTATCCCCTTCTGTGCTTTCATTTATACCCTTATAAATATAACCCATCTATGTATTTTATGTATCTGTGTATCATCACCTATGTGTAAATGTTTGAGTACATATGTGCATCTTTATTCCTATATCCAGTTTATTGTCTGTTTCTGAAGATTAAAAGCTCCTTGAGGAGTGGTATTTTCTTAACTGTTTATTTCTACATAATTGGGACCTAGAGTGGCTCTTGACATTATTAAAATGCCTCATGACCCTTAATTGAAAAAATGAAGAAAAATATTATTAAAACATCTGTTGGCAGCTTGCTGATGAGTTTCATTGGTTCCTTAGCCCACTGCTGCTTTCCATCACCAAGGTTCTCCAGCTTTCTTTCTTCTTTGCTCTGTCTTCATCCTTTTATTGGAATAAGTAAATTACTTAACTTGGCTCAAGCAAAGCAGTTTGGGAATTATTTTGTTTTAGGGTTTCCTTTGATTCTCGCAGCCAACTCCAAGTAGGTTTTTCAAAAATTTCTTTGCAGTAAAGATACTGGCCTCCTTAAGGAGTATTTGAGTCCTCTCCTTTATTGGTAGAATTAAATACTAAACATAATTAGACAGTTTGTTAAATTGAACCAAGCCAAGGGGCATCAGTGGTACCTTGGTTCACAATTCAAATTCAGAGGCTTATTATTGACCTTATGGGGAAATTTGTTTTGGTTCTTGTCCAATTTGGTTTGTGACCAAAATTGTGGAAAGAATTAAGTTCGTGAAACGAGGTACCATAGTACTATATTAATTCCAGATCCTAGATTAGTCCTTTTCACACATTTCTCCATCTAAAAATTTCTCTATGTGTGTATTTTAGAGAAGGAAAACAATATTTCAGTTGCCGGGTATGTTCAAACTCTCCTAGGACTGGCATATAAAATGAAATGTTGAACAACATTAGCCATGGCTGATAATACTTTAAAATACAATGACTACAGAAAGATGTTTCAGGAATGCATTAGCACCCATTTGTTGAGATCAGATTATGCAAAATTAAAATAAGACTGATTTGGAAAAATATAAGTAGCATATTAATGAATTTAATAAATTATATTACATTGTGAGATGTTTTATATACAGTACTACCCAATTAAGAGTACTTGCACAAAGGGATTCCAAAGGACCAGAATGTAGACAGGAGATTTATAGTTTAATGCTGATGTACTTTGGATATAGAGTGTCTACCGAAGGCCCGTGCTGACACGGAGTGAAAACTTTAAGAGATGGAGCATCACAGGACTTGTTCAGGTCACTGCAGGCATCCTTTGAAGGGGACTGATAGATCCTACTCTCCGCTTCTTTCCCTTCTGACCACAAGGTGACTGAGTTTGCCCTTTACTATGTTCCCTGCCATGATGTGCTGCTCAGAAGAAACAGCTAATTGATAAGGTACTGAAACCTCTAAAACTCAGTCAAAATAAATGTTTTCTTTTCATATCAGGTATTTGTCCCAGTGATGGAAATCTAACACAAACATGTGCAAAATGAAGATGAGGCTGGAGGGACAAAAGTGACACAAATGACAACTATTTGAAACCCTTTAATTATAAAAAACTACTAAAAGAGAGAAATTCTTTAAAATGACAACATTATAATGAACTGGAGGTGAATTTTCAAAGCACTTGCTGTACATGGCAGAGAAAAGGGACAGTTCTGCCTGCCACGATTTCAGAATTAAATGTTTATCCTAGTGTCTGCTAAGGATATTTAGCACAGACCTTAATTAAGAAAAATGAAGACTTAATATGGGATGTTGGTAGCAAGAGGGTTGTGTGGGCTGCGCCTTCAACACTAGCACCTTTGCATATATTAGCATTATGTAGTCCGGCCTCCATGACTGCCTCATTCCTGTTTCTCTCTGATCCCAGGGTCACTCTCTTCTCAGAAATTTTCATCTGCTTTCTCCTTTGCATAAAACGTTTTTTCCATATACTTAAAAATTACTTTTTCCATGCCGTGTTGCTTCTGGACACCTTACCTAAAATTTTACCTTATTAAACTTTTTACCCCTTTATCAGATTGGCTTCTCGCCTGAGTCATTATTAGGATCTAGTCGACTACTTTATGTATTTCTCTTGTTCATACATTAGATCACAAGCTTCATGGGGAGGTTTTAGCCTATTTTGTTCATTGCTTAAGTTTGAGATGCTGGAACATAATGGACATTAAGTTAATATTAGAGACCGTACTCATAAGTGAAATAAATCAGACCCGCATGTGTAAACACCGTGTTGTCTCCCTAGTGTAAGAACCTGAAAGAGTAAATAAAATCTGAAAGGTACGATAGATGTTGTGAAAGGGAAAGCAACTGCTCCAAAGGAAAAAACAACTGGAATGGAGGAAAGGAGAAAAGAAGGAAGGGAAAAAAATATATATATATGTATATATATATATATATATACACACACACAAGATAGCTAAGATAATTGTACTACTAATTCCTATTAGTTTATTGAAAGGAACACAGTGTTTATATTGTTTGATAATCTTACATGCTTATATCTGGTAAGCTGAACAGTTACTTTGAAGATGACAATATGCAATATAAGAACCATTGTTAATTTCCTATCATCTTGTTTGGAAATTCTGTATCATTTTTATTGTTTTTAAAAATTTTTAAAAATTAGCTGAATGATGAAATTAATCTTACAGAGGTAAATGTAACCTATACTACTGCATAGGCAATAGAGAAATCCTGGGTATTTAAATCTGGAAATTCACTTACTAACTGTGCTACATTGAGCAAAACAAGTAATATTTTACAGCTAATAAAATGAGGCTGATAATATTGCCAAGATGTTAGGAAGAACAGAAGAGAAAGTATCTATAAAAATGTCTGCCACTTAGCCTACAATTATTTGAATTAAATATTTTAGAGCATGAATTTTGCTCATTTTCCTGCTCAGTGAGTCAGAAAGTAAGCATCATATGCACACCTTCCTCAAAGTTAATAGTGGTTACCATAAAGTCTTTTAGTAAGGGGATATGTTTTCTATTTTGGAGACCAACTTTAACATCAGCTGGCAAATGCAATTTGTTCTGGAAGGGAAGGAGGAGGGACTGACTGGTTTTTCCTTCTAAAGCAATATCGCTAATCCAACTATCAGCTGGATTCTGCCACCCGTAGAACAATGTCTGCAGACATTTCTGATTACCATGGTTGATGGAATGGCAGGGGCGGCTATTAGATTCAGTGAGTGTAGGCCAGGATTGGTGCTAAACATCCTATAATGAGCGACAAATACTTTTCCAGCCCAGAATTCTCCAAAGGTTTTTGGAGCTGGAGCCTGTTGCTTATGAGTTCTGTGTGAGTACCTCTTATGGAAAGTCTGAAAGTGGTAGTTTGGGAGCCTCCTGAGAAGCAGGAAGTTGTCAAGGTATACATAGGAAGGCACTAGAAAGTAAGAAGGCAAAAAATATTCTTTGCATATATATTTGCAGAAACATACACCAAGAGAATAAAAAAATTCAGTAACTAACTTGGCCATCTATGTTTTAAGGCTACAGAAGGGATTATAAAGTTATAATTTTCTTCTGCAAGAAAAACACGGTTTTTCTTTCTCATGTTTTGTTCAAAGGTTAAAATGCAAAGGAACAGAGAATTGGAGTTTTTGAAATCTAGGCCTACTTATTTAAACACGTGGCTCATAATAAAAATCGCGATTATAGACTGCTACAAATGTATTTTCTGCAAAAAGAAGAGAGCGATAGGAGATAATTCTAAGCAGTCTCAACTCTGTTCTTTTATTGGACAAACAATTCTCTTTAAATGTTTCTCTTTCTTATAGAAAATTCAATCTTGCAGCAGAGTAAGTGTGGAAATAACTACAAATTTAGATAAAAATTAGACATTTGAGTTATTTACATCAATATTTGTATATTAATCTGACAACAATTTCAGCAACAGTGTGTTTAAGAAGATCTAACCTTTTGGATAGTAATTCTGGATAAAAAGGGCCTTGTCTTCATAAAACTCCAAACCACAAGAATTCTCATTTCCAAATTCTTTTTCTTTTATGGCTAATGCTAATTGAAGAAGTGTAAGGATTGTAGGAAATGCTATTAAATTTTGATGTAGATACTTACTCAAAGATCAGCATAAAGAGTTTAAAAACTGATTATCAACAGAAAATGAGACTTTTGGCCTTTGATTTTAAGGAGAAGTTGTAGATGAATGACCTTCAAGTAAACCTTGCTAAATTCAAAAGTGTGCTCTGTGGACATCATCTGAAAGATTGTTCGTTACATATATTATGACTTCCAAACGTGTGTGTGTGTGTGTTTATAACACAGAACATAGAAGTTTGAATTTGCTTTCTTCCATTCTTAACTACGGATTCTTTTGTGTTCCACTACTTAATGTAATAACATTAAAGATATTGTTCTTTCTTTCCCTCATGTTCAGAATGCAATTAATAAATATTTAACTGCTGACAGCACTCAAGAGATCTTAGGTTCATTGAGAGAAGGCTCAATCCCATAACTGCATTACTATCTTGTGAATGTGCCTTATCACACTTGTCTGGGTTCTTGCTGTTCATTTCCTTGTGATAAGATTCCCGGGCAAAACAAGTCTTCCTAAGTAAGCCCACAGGGCTGCTTGGCAAGTTTATTTTGGGAAGGAAATAATCAATTTAGAGCTATTACTGCAAGAATCCTTATCGAGCTCATTTCCTCATCTAATGCTTCACAAGCTAATATTACATGTTTAGTAGCAACTTCAAAGGAACAGCACTGTGCTTTGTAGGTTTTATTAATGTGAAATTTCTCTGAGGGCACCAAGTGTTTGTCATTAACATTGACTACAGTCCACAGACTTGCAAACATAGGTCATAAAAGCTATAGGAAGGACTAGTGCTGCTGTGACCCAAGACACTGCTAAGGTGATTCTGTGTCACTGAGGCCGGGGGGCGGTGGAGTGTGAAAGCAGAATCATACACACAGTCCTCACTTTTCTGTACAACTCTATTATGGTTCAATGTATTGATTTAGCCTAACAATGATATAGTCAAAAGAAATCAGACATCTAGTCCACACCCAGGTAACAGTGAAAGAACCCTCCCCAAGCACATCAAATCCAGGTCCTTATCCACACAGAGAGGCACTCAGTGTTCCAAAATAGAATAATAGAAAACATTTAGGTGTGACACTTAGGACACTTTGAGGAAGGGAAAGAGAATGTTTTCAGGCAGGGGGCTTGATCCTCCTGAAAATTCTTAATTAAAAACATGAGAAGTTATACACATCTGCCAAGTCAAGGTATCTTGATACTCATTTCAAGACATTGCAGTATTGTCTATTTATGAGAATATTATTGACCCTATTTATGACCCTATTTATGAGAATATTATTTTCCTTTATATATTTGGCTAGACTCATAGGGCAGCTTTACCCTTTGTTAGAGAATAGTGAGCTTCCATTGGACAAAAGTAAGGAGATCATTTTAATTAAGTGCTGTCTATACTTGTCTCATATAATTGCCCACTTAAATACTATTTCATTTCCGTTTCCAACTTCCATTCTTTTCGGTAAACACCTCAGGAGGGCTTCCTTTTCATATGCAAATAAATTTGTTCCAGAAAAGCCTGGGAAGGGCCCATTTGTGGGGCCTTATGGACACTCCTGCTGCAAATGAGCTGCAGCTGCACCCCAGGACTGGTTCTAATGTCCAGAGTGGGAGAACCAAAACATCCCCTGGAATTTGGCTAGCTCTACAGGAAAAATAGGATAAGAATACGGAAATTATAGGAAAATCATTAGCAGTTGTTTGGTTATTTTTCTGTTTCAATTGACTTTTGTTTAATATTTTAGATATTTGAGCAGCACTATAAAAGCTTTTTGTTTAGTTTTCTTCATATTAAACATAGCTAGCTGAACAGACAGCATTCTAATGGGCAGTTATAAACTAAGCAAAGAGGAGACTAGAAATGATATGGGAACTCTAAGTTAAAATAAGCCCTCCCATCCAATTCTAAGTTCACAAAGGGAAGATATATCATGAAATTGATTTTTTGTCTTAGAGATAACTATTAAACTAGCTCTGTGATTGATGTTTGTCTAAAATTTAGAATCTTATTAAATGGGGAGTTTTGTAATGATGGAAATTAAAGAGGGGAAATCAATTTTTGTTCTTTTAAATAAATTATTATTTGCATTTCCACATAACTGTTTGAAAGAGGTATTTGGGGAGAATGTTCTGATACCCAGATATCATAAAAGTAGTATTTCAAGAACCAAGTCAGGCCTTTTACTGTGAAAATCGTATAATGGCAATTTTTGAAGGGCAAGCATAAAAATGAACTTATTTTTCTCAGTTATTCTTTTTTCTAATAATTTTTAAAATTACTCTACACCAAATATAATGCAATGTTTCATTTGGCACAGACATGCATTTAGTTAGTCTATGCACATTTAATATTTGTTTGGTGTAATAACCCCATATTTCATGGTGTTCTATAAAACTGCTCACAGCATCCAGGTGCTCGTCCCCTTAAGACAACTGGGAAATGCACACAAAAGCCTGTCTCCCAGGCTCTCTGTTTCTTGGACTATATTTTAGTTTAATCTCATGAGGCTTCTAAGGAAATAATAGCCCTAAATAACAAATTCCACATTCCTGCAGGAACAAGCTGAGATGCTTGAAAAGAATCACCATACACAGTGTCCAGGTTTGATCCTGAATGTTTCCCAGTTCTTTTGAAGCTTTTGATTTCCCTTTGAGTTTTTTTAAAATCTTAGTATCATTATCATTTATTGGTTCTTCTCATCTCTCTCTCTCTCTCTCTCTCTCTCTCTCTCTCTCTCACACACACACACACACACATACTTTCATAAGATGCAGTTGTTTTACAGAGCCTCTGTTCTTCTGATTTTCTTGTTTCCCTTACATCCCCATTGTCAATTTTTGGCCTTTACTCTTTCTTTGGAGTCAGTAAAATGGCTATAACTTCTATCCTCTTGTATTACAGAATGGCAGATTTAGCCTGCTCTGCTGCTTCCATGGAGACTGGGCATAAGAGAGATGATACACAATTTTCACCAATATGGACAAAACTGCATTCAAGTTTTAAAAAGTGGGTGTGTATGTCATCTCCTAAATTTATAAAATCTACCATAGTATATGTAAATATGGAAATTGCCATTTTAAGGTAAAATATTGCCAAATGCTGCAAGTCTCACAAGATTCATTAATGGTAATGTCACACCTGGATGTGTTAGAGATGCTATTCAAATTTCTTCTCCTTTTACATCACTATACCCCCAAAATATAAGGGTCTATTTTAAAACAAACATACTTAGAATCTTTCCCATCCCAGCTTCCTGAGAAAACCACAGTAAATATAATTAACATCATTTTAGATGTCTAATTCCCTGATGTCCCATTTCACAATTGCATATGGTTTTTCTAAAACTTCAATTGCTTTCAGTTGTTCCTCTAAATGGATGGAAATTTATAACATCACTGCTGCCTTTAGCTAAAATTTTGTACCAAAAATACACTAAAAAACACCGTATGTACTTGACAGCGAGATAACCGTGAGCGCTAGCCGTGCACATGGTCTGTCTGATGATGCCACCTTTCAGCAACTTAATGAGCAATATCCAATTTTTCCCCCCTGCCGTTTTCATGATTCATCAGTCCCTTCCTGCCTCTGGATCAAGACCATATTTTACCAAGAGTCCTGTTACACCCTCTCCTGTTCAGTAAAAAATTGCTCCAAGCAATGTTCTTTTTTTCCTGTTAACACCTGCACCAAGCTGTTGAGGAAATACTTTTCAAAGCCTTGCTTGAAAAACAGATTCTTGTCTCTGCCTTCATGGAGGGAATTTTCTTCCAAATGTGAACAACTACTTATAAGGGCCAAATTACTCAGTCTCATCAACATATTTACTTCTACTTCTACTAATAGTGTTACCACAGTGAAATATTTTCACATATGTACCACGCAGAAAATCACATCTGTGGTTCAGATATGGGTTCAGTATATCTTCTATTTTATTTCAATGCCATTCATTATGATACATTCATGAGTTCATGTGTTCTATATATAAATAAGAAGAAAATTAGTTTATAATAGTTTAGGTATTGATACTTAATATTTGAAGTTACCAGCTCATTATGAATAAATTCAGTGTTCAAAAACTATGTGTATACTGCACCCTCCATCCATGTTTCCTGTGGATCTATCATTCTTCATTCTGGATACACTCTTTGCAGAGATGCTTTGAAACTAAGCATTAGTAGAGAGCATATCACATTTTCTGTGTATTTGGAGAAAAGGAAGAAAATTAGCACTAAACTGGGAAATAGAAAGAGAGAATAGTGGGCTCTTGAAGGACATCAGCATTAGAACTCATAAAAGGCGAAACAGAATAAAACTATTGAAAGAAATCTTATGTAAAAATAAGGATTGCTGTAATTTTACATTTGCAGTAGATGTAAAACATATAATGAAGCTATCCAATAATTATTTCCCTGCAAAAATAGCCAACTACACCAGAGAGAAGCCATCTATGATCTGCCTCTACTATTTTTTCCTTGAGGCATACCTTGGTGATAGCTGATAGATAAAGGAGGCACATAAAAAGCAACCAAATCAAGATCTATAGAAGGGAGAAAAATAAATGCCATAGTTCCCCTTCTCTACACTTTTGCTTTCAGTGGTTTCAGTTAAGTTTAGTCAATTGTGGTCCAAAATATTACTATACAGTGAGAGAGACAGAAAGAGAGGAAGAGAGGGAGAAGGAAGAGAGGGAGAGGGAGAGGGAAAAGGAGATGGAAAGGGAGAGGAGAGAAGAGGGGGGAGAGAGAGAGAGAAAGAGAAAGAAAGAGAGAAAGAGAGAGAGAGAGAGAGAATTTGCATAGCTTTCACAGCAATATACTGTTATGATTGTCCTGTTCATTATTGTTGCTGTTAATCTTTTACTGTACCTAACTTAAAATTAAACTTTATTATACGTGTATATGTCAAAGAAGTAGATAATATATGTAGAGTTCTCTACTATTTGCAGTTTCAGCATCCACTGGGGGTCTTGGAACATATCTCCCATGGATTAGAGGGGACAATTTTACATTAAAAACAGAAATAAAGAAAAATAAAGGATGGAAAATGTACCTTAAAAATGACAGTGCATGCTACATCGATTCAACAAGGAAAAATTTGAATCTCTGTCTTCTACTGTAAAGATGGGCAAATCATTCAACTGTGTGCTAAGATATATTTTCTTCATTATCAAATGGACTTGAACTTATTCTTGAGAATTAAATAGGCTAATATATAAAAGGTATTAGGATTTTGTCTGAAATGTAAATGACTCTCAGTATTTATTAGACGTCTCACCAGCGCTATCTTCGGCATGCATCTGAAAACCACTAACGAACAGTTGTCAGTGTGATTGTATGCCTAGTAGGCTTTTAAGTATAGTTAAAATGAGCACACCGTAGCCTACTGAAAACTATTGATTGAATCTTTACATTTGGATTGCTAAACTCAGTTTTTCAAAGGCACATTCAGATACATAAAGCACCTCCTCCTCCTGTCAGTCTCTCGCTTCGCTGTGTATACATTTGTGTGTGGTGAGATGGAGGTGGGTGAAGAATCTCAGGTACTCTCCTTTCTGGCTGATACGCCTATATCCCTTGTAAAGCTCAGTGGGAAAAAGAGAGGCAGCCCTGTGGAAGAAATGTGGGAGAATCTCTGACTCTTCAAGTGGAAACTGGCTAAGGCAGGGGTGAGAGTTTAATGTCTTTTCTTTAACTCTTGGCCCTGAAGCTGAATCAGAGAGAATAAGAATAGGCCTAAAAAACTCTGGTCTTTCACCCTCCCTTTCTCTTTTCTTCAAGTTTTGCTTCCTTTTGGGCTGTGACTGACACTTTCTTATCACAGTGACAGAGGTTTCTCCACTTCTAACATACATACCACTGTTACAGTAGTAACACAAACTTGTTGCTTTAATAGTAAATTGAATTGTCTATTATATTTCGTATGTATGTGAATCATTTTCCTAAATAGGCAGAAAGGATATGTTTGCAGGCTTTGTGCACACAGGGACTAGCATAGTATTCTGTGTTGTGTGAAAATGGAAACACTACATAGATAGTCTCCTTATTCATTGTATCTTGATGATATACAGATATATTTAGTTCTCATTTTCAGTTTCATTTGTGTTTTCTCTCTTGTTTAGTTGTGGCAGTTTGTCATTTATATTTGCTTATTATACAAAATCAGTGCTTTTGATTTATGTAAGTTTCTCCTGTTCTTAAAACATCAACATTTCCTTTAATTTTATTATTTCTATTGCCCCACTTCTCTGAGAATTTCCTATTGTTGCTTTTAAAGTTTCTACAATTGAGTGCTATTCTAGTCATTCATTCTCATTTAATCCTGAAACTATTTTTAAACTGAACTTTTTTTTTAAGATCAACAATGCCTCATCCACTTAAGTTCTCTAAAAGTGTTCTCATTTTTATTATGTTTTGGGTTTGGTTTTGTCCTTTACCCAACTGTGGTCAGAGAAAGATGCCAGTACACATTCCACTTCTGGTTGCTTATTTGGGATTACTTTTCTGCCTTGTATGCATATTTGGTATCTGTGCTACAACATTTTTCATATTCACCAGATTCTTGGTATACTCAAACTCAGTATTTCTGGTATACACATGTATAAGTGACTTCCATGCTATATAACATGTAGCATTTTTATAAGATGTAAATTTGAAGTTGGTGTGTCATAGAGCTACAGGACAAAGAAAAAGTAATTAGCAAATCAGCATATTTAGTATCCATTGCTAATCCTTACTTCAACATATGTAGCTTGATAAAAAATTATGCTAATATTTAAATTAAAAATAAAAAATTACAGTAAAATCTACACTGGCATCAATCCTCCTCAAAATACTCCCCCTGAATTACTTCAAGGCCTTTACAGCAATTTCTGTCAAATAATGACTTCATGGTGCATCCTCATCCACCTTATTTACCTGACCTGGCAACGTGAGACTTCTAGCTCTTCCCCAGGTCAAAAGGAACACGAGAGGTAAATGTCTGGAATTGATTCGGAGGATGCATATTGTGCAACCAAAGACACTCTTGAAAGAGGAATTCCAAAACTGATTTGGGGAGTGGCAAGAAAGATGGAGTAAGTGTGTTTGATCCAGAAGGAATATTCTGAGGTGTTAATGGCAATGTGTCTTTTATTGTGATAAATTACTTCATTTAAATAAACATTTGTCATATTTGGTGACCAGGCTGCCTAGGTGCTGGGTCCCCAAGGGCTGTCAGTTGTGCACACCTCTGTTCTTACCAAGTGTTGAGAGTTACAAAAGATTGTAGTTATGAAAATAACTAGTGAAGAAATTATATTCTACACTGTTATTTTCAAATTTAGAGAATAAATCATTTCTGGAATTATTTGAACATGTATAACAAATCGTATCAATTTATTATGATTTTTTGCATTTACATGCAACAGTTTATTTGTTGTAAAGTGGTTTAAATATTTCCCATCTGCTCAACAATGGCATTACTTTCATTTTTTCCCTCATTTTCAAGCTCTTTTTGTATTGTGGATAAGGATTTACACAACCCATACAGGCACACGTATAAAGTTTTGTTACTTAATATACTGTTTCCAGTTCACGGTTTCCTCAAGAATTATACCATTTAACAATTTAAAATAATGTCTTTTACTGTTAATTATCGACTTAGACTTCAGATTCTGCTTGATTTAGTGTTCTCTTAATTTTGTAATTTATCTCATACAGTAGTATTCTTGTATTGTTAACTTGTACCTATTTTATAATTTTAAATAATTGATAGTTAACTTTATTTTAAACACTAATCTGAGTGTTTTGTCTTTTGATAAATTTTACAGCACTATTTTAAAATAGCAAGAAATTAAAATAGAACAAAATCTAAAAATTAAGAAATGGCATAGCTGAAAATTCTCTCTGGTTTTCTAGCTCTTGGATCTGTTTTTTTCCTTCCAGAAGTAATCATTGTTGTCAACTTCCTGTGTATCTTTTCACAGAAATCACATGACTATATAAACAATTATATTTTTGTGTTCATGCACACACAAGGTGCAGAATTCCTATGCTTTCCCATTTTTCTTAATATTTAACTTATACATTCTTCCTTATTAGCACATTATATTTTCTTCACTATTTTTAAATGGCTGAATATAATTTCATTTTGTATGTGGGCACAATTTATTTCATAAATAAATCGATTCTCTTTAAAATTTTGATTTAAAAATTTTGCAGTACATAACTCCAGTTTTCACATTGCTGATTTAGCTCTACAATCCTAGAACTGAAATTCAAAGGAAACATTTGCACAGGCAGAGTAATGCCCCTCACCTCCAGCCAAAGACAGTCATATTCTACTCTCTAGAATTTGAGAATATGTTACTTTACATGAAAAAATATGTTACATAGACTGTAGATGTGATTTGGGCTAAGGACCTTGAGCTGGAGAGTTTATCCTGTATTTTTTTTGATGCGTAAATACACATATACATCTAATCATACAAATTCTTAAACTGGACAACATTTCCTGGCTGAAGTTAAACTGTGAACACATTTGGGTAGTCAGAGCTATGATGCTCTGACTTTGGAGATGGCTGAGGGGACACAACCCAAGGCCTACGAGCGCCTTCCAAAAGCTTCAGGAAAGACAAGGAAATGGCTTCTCTCCTAAAGCCTGCAGGAAGAGAGGCTCCTTTCCTGATATCATGATCATAACTCACTGAGACTCCACAGAACTGTCACATAATAAACGTGTTGTTTTAAATCCCTGGATTTGTTAAAGCAGCACAGAAAACTAATGAAAGGGAAAAAAGGGAAGAGCAAATCTCCACATAGGTCTTCCCAGAGTGAATTAATTCCTTACACCCAGTGGAACCACTTCTTAGCGTCCCCTTTTTGCCTTCAGAGATATTTTATGTATTTACAAGAATTTATAGTCAGGTGTCAAGGATTTCAAGGAACATATTGTTCCTTTTGAAAAACTCTGAAATTTGGATGTATCTTACAAGCAAGCGCCTGAAGTTCTACCAGCCATGAGACTTCATTGAATTGTCTGCTTGAGAATTCTCTAAACTGAAATGCAAGTTAAAAATATGGGGATTTTTGGAACCTCGCTGGCAATGTAAATTAATTCCACAATGGCTTTTGGGTCAAATTCTTGAGGGAGATTAGCTTTCTCTTTCCAGGTACTGTCAAACCTGAGTCAAGCCAGTTTTCCTATTCTCTCTCTGAACAGTGGTTTTAGTTTTCATCTACCCTTTTCTCAGACTATAACACGCTGGTCCTCAGCCATACATGTGGGTCACCAGCGAAGGTACCAGTCTTGTCCTTTATTCATCTTTCCTTTATAAATTTCCTTGTGGAATTAATGACTTTTAGGTTTGATGACATAAGCTATATAAAAGCATTTCATTCAGTGAGAGCTCTGGTTTTCTTTATACTGTAGTCTATGGGTTTGGAAAAGTTTTGCCAAGTCATTGATTAAAGGAGAGGTGCTTGAGGCTAAGAGCTGTTTTCCTTATTCTTCCACCACTTAGGGATTTCAATGACTCCTAAATATCCTCCGCTGTAAAAACTTTATTTTACCATGTTCTCTCCAACACGAGCATCATCTACACCATGACCCCTCAGAAGATTCTCCAGTTTAAACTGGTTGTCTGTTTATGTTCCTCGCTTCAGTCTTGGTTCCCATTGTCTTGTATCTGATATGTCCAGTTCTACTTAGTCATTTGAATTCTTGAATTCAAATTTATTGTTTTACTTCTCATTTTGTCTATCTTTTTGTGTGTGTCTCTTTCTTTCTGTAGTACTGGAGACTGAACCAGATCCTTCACACTAAGCTACATCCGCAGCTCCCTTTTCAAAAAATCTTGGTATAGGGTCTTGCCAAATCACTATTTCTTGGGTGGGCTTGTTCTTGCAATGCTCCTGCCTCAGCCTCCGAGTGCTGGGATTGGAGCATGACTGGTGGGTTTATTTCCTTAAGAAAATGAAATATCATTGTTTTATTTTTAAAACAATTTATTTTTTTATTTTTTTAACATTTATTTTATTTTTAAACATTTTAAACATTTTATTTATTTTTAAACAATGTTAAATTTTTAAAAAATTTTTAAGTGACATACAGTATAATGCATCTTTGAGGTACAATGAGACAGTTCAAGAAATCTATATATGTATCGTGATCAGATCAAGTTAATGGAATGTTCATCACCTCAAGAATTTATCATTTATGTATTGAAAAATATTCAAAATCTCTATACTAGCTATTTTAAAGTGAAAAATTAGTAATCTTAATTTTCTCCTACTATGAACATTAGAAATCATTCCTTTTATGTAAACAGTCCCCTGTACCCTTTTAACATCTCCATTCCCACTCCTACGCAATACTATTTAATGCTCTACTTCCATAAGATTGTCTTTTTTTAGCTAATAAATCTTCATTTTTGAGAAGATTAAATGAATGCTTATATTAATTTGATTTTTTTGGTGGTGTCTGAGTACCAAATGCAAGGTCTTGCATATAACAGGCAAGCTCTCTACCATTTAGCTACAACAACAACCCCTCAACTGGATAACTTACCTTGGAACTTTTGTATCTTAATAAATATAACTGTCATCATTTACTTCCAGTACAGTGTGGTAGGCTAATGACTCACTAAACTGCGTCCATTTTCAAATCCCTGGAACCTGTGAATGTTACCTTATTTGAAAAAAAGGTCCCTGGAAGTAGCTGCAATGGCGATTTCCCGCTTTATCCTGGTGAGGCTTAAATGCAACTCCATGTGATGTTATAAGAGAGAGACAGGATCCATCTCACAGATAAAAGAGCAAAGAGCCAGGTGAAGACCAAAGGCAAAGATAAAATTATGGTGGCCACAAACCTAGGAATGCCAAGACGTGCTGGCTGCTCCCAGCAACTGGAAAAGGTGTAAATGGATTCTATCTTGGGAATTACCAGAGAGACTCTAGCCCATTCCGACTTGGATTTTACACTCTCAGCCTCTAAACCTTTCAGAGAATAAATATCTATTGTTCTAAAATAGCAGTTTATTGGTTTGTTGCACCTGTGCTTGCAAACAGTTTAGTTTTGAAAACCTAGTGCATAGAAGAGTTGGTGTATTCGGACTTAGTTCTTTCCCTTCCCTAAACCTTTCTCTTTCTGATTTTTTGATGTAGATTTTCATAGTTTTTAAAAATCTTTTTTTTTATTTTAAAGAAAAGAAAAAACAGTGGTATAAAATTTCTAAACAAGATTTGGAGAGTAACAGTGGGATTGTGTATTGTTATCTTCAGAATAGTTGCTTATGTTACAAGAGATAGGCATGAAAAATTGATCAAACAGTATAGGCATAGGGGCTGGGGATTTAGCTCAGCAGCAAAGCGCCTGCCTGGCAAGCGCAAGGTCGTGAGTTCGGTTCCCGGTACCGGAGAAAAACCAAAAAAAACAAAAAACAAAAAAACAAAAAAACAGTATAGGCATAAACCTTTCCTTTCCATGAACTAATAGCAATTAGTAGTATAACTATCTTGACTATCACATATATATATATATTTTTTAATTTTTCCTTTTCCCTTCTTTCTTTTTTCCTTCCCCCCATTCCAATTTCTGTTGGAAACAGTCCAGATACATTTCAGCCCATGAATGGATAAAAAAGATGTGGTATTTTTATACAGTGGAGTACCACTCAGCTACAAAGAAGGATAGATTTGAGACATTTGTAGGGAAATGGATGCAACTAGAGCCCATACTCATAAGTGAAATAAATCAGACTCACATGTGCAAACATCATATTGTCTCCCTAATGTAAGAAGCTGAAAGAGTAAATAAGACCCAAAATGAACAATAGATATTGTGAAATGGGAAGAAAATGCCAAAAGGAAGGATTTTTATACTTTTATCTGTAGACTTTTCTTCAAACTTTATTAGTTTATTTATTTATTTTTACAATTTCAAATTTATGTTCTAATTGTCAAAATCTGCATTGGTACTGAATGAGGAGAAACTTTTGAGATAATTTCACTTTTCACCTACTTGTCCTCCCTGTGTTTTCTTCCCAGAGTTTATTTCTGTAACTTGGTAGTCTAGAAAAATATTTTAATTACACAATTATTTTCACATTACATGTCTTTTTTCTACATTACATATGTTCTCCTTAAACAAAATTTTGGCACATGCATTTTAATTTGCAAATAGCTTTGTGCTAAACTGAGGTGTTTAAATCTGCAGTGGTATTGTTGCCTCCCCAGAGAGTCTTTTCATCATGACTTTCACGTAGTAAGTTCTTAATCTGGATTCAGTTTTCAGTTGAAATAAAGTGCCTTTGTGTCATTCTAACCAGGGTGACAGGTCCGGAGAACGAGGTGCCCATGGATGAAAAGAAAAGTAAGAGAGACAAGAAAAACAAGAGAAGCGAAAGGCTGGGATGAGAGGGCTTACAGCCTCTCAGACTGCAGCCCTGATTACCAATCTCAGTCGCTTTTAATTGAGCGAGAACCAAGGGCGTAGCTAGTACAAGTGGGCGGGTACCAAACGTTCTAGTAATTAACGCATTATCCTTCTCCAGTTCTGCCTCTTATGCTGCTAGCAACAATCCCCAGGTGGGCCTCCCACACCCAGCACCATGCTTACTCAGTTCAGCTGGACTGAGAACTGTGCATCCAATCATTTCCCAGTCCCATGGAATTAAACAGTCAGACTGAGCTAGTCCCAAAATCAACCCAAAAGTATAAGGAGAATTCACTCCACATGAAACACAAGCCTACTTCAATTCTTTAATAGTTTTAAAAGATAATGGAACATAATTATACCAAACATAACCTTGGGGATTTTCCTGATCACCTGGTAGTTCAGTAACTGTAAGTGGGTACATAGCAAAAGCCTTAACAAGCATCCAGATCTCCTTCCTGTTTGGCTTGGGCAAAAGCCTTCATGACTGTAGTCATGCGTAATGGTTTTTGAATAGTTAACTGAGACGGTTCCCTAAAAGGGTTAGACTTATCACATATTGGGGCTGAAGGCTGTACCGGATACGCTTGAGAGACCAAAAAATCATATATTGGGGCTTAGGGCTGTACCGGATATGCTTGAGAGACCGAAGAGGGAGGTGAAGGAAAATCTCCATACTTTCTTCCTCCTCTGTAATTGGTCCCTGTCCCTTAAGTGATAGAGTTTTCTCAGGTAAACTATTATCCGATTCAGAATCGGAGCTGTCTTTGCCTTTTTTACTTCTTGCATCTTGCAAGATCTCCTGTTCTGGTTCAGATTCTTTTTGAGACAGAAACTTTCCCATAGTAACCTTGATGAACAGTTCCGGAGACCGGGCTTACCTACCCGTCAACTCTTCTTGGGTCGGCTGAGCACAGACTTAATTCCCCTTCTGTAGTCTCGAAGACTGCTTTCGTTCTCAGGTCTCCTGTTCAGAGTGCCAATTTGTCGTTCTCACCAGCGTGATAGGTCCCAAAAACGAGGTTCCCGCAGATGAAAAGAAAAGTAAGAGAGACAAGTAAAACAAGAGAGGCAAAAGTCTGGACTTTTGCAGACTTTTGCAGACACTGGACTAGAGCCTCTCGGACTGCAGCCCCGATTACCAATTGCAGACTCCCTTGGGGGCGGGGGTTTCCAATCCCACTTCTGACACCAGCTTACTCAGTTCAGCTGGGGGTTATAAGTTGATCACCATTTACCAATCCACTACAATCACAGTCCTTACTTCCCATTAATTTTTACAATGCATGGCAAGACTGAGAAATAGGGATCTCCCGCCATTCAAATACACTCTTCTGGTGAAAGGTTTCAGTTCACTTTTGCAACAATAAACAAATCATTGTGTGTCCTCAGTGCTTTCTAATCAAAGGATGTCCTGCTCCACCCCTTTGAGGAATATTTTCATGGCTAATTTATTTTCTAAGAACTGAAATATTGCATACTTTCTTATTTTTTCAGTTATGCAGTATAATTCATTATTAACAAAAATAATAAGGTATGTTTCTCTAAAATAACACATTCATTGATCATCTTTGGCATTTGGTATAATAGATAAAAAATATGATGTCAATAATTTTTGTTCCTTTGGTGATAACCTGCAATTTTATTTCCTCCGACATGGTTCAGAATTTTTTTTCTTAGTCTTTAAAATTCAAAAGGGGTTTTCTCCTTTGTATGTTTGAAAGGCTTTTATTCTCTACTATGTTGATTCAATTTTCTGTGGTGCACATTTAGTCTCCAATCCTCACCTCCAATATTGTAATTTTTGTTTCTTTGCCATGGCTTATTTTTTGGTTTTCTGAGATAGGGTCTCACTATGTAGCCCAGGCTGGTCTTGAACCTGGCATGGAATGTCATGTCTTATTTCATTCTCTTTTAAATCTTTCAGTCTATTTTTAATATCTTTTCATTTCAATCTGTTTTTTACTTTAGAGTTTACTGTTCTTGTCATAGAGCAGTTATTTTGTTGTTATTCTTATTAGTATTAAATAAATTCTATAAAACTTTTTGTGGGTTGGGGTTCTTCAGGTAATAATGGCCAAAGAAAATGCCCAACATTACGCAGCCTCGGTTATCACTTCTTTTCTTCATTCTGGTTCCACCATCATCTTCATATATATTTTATTTGTAAACAAGGAGTTAATTTGCTTTCAGACAGGCATGTGCTCTATTCTTAGCCCGATTCACTTTTTTGAGGCCTGGTTGTGTCTTTTTTTCTGATCCATAAGGGATAGTGCAACAGAGACCAATCACCAGTGCTTCCCATATAATACGATTTGGCAAATACATAGTGCTTCTGTCACTTGCGCTACTGTGCACTGTCATTCTAGGCAAAATTCATACAAGAAAACATAATCGTGCCTAGTCAGGACACATGCCATGTAGGCTGAGGTACTTACTTTTTTCCTGCTACATAGGGTATATAATTTCTTTTTTCAGGCTAGTTCTCAGAAGCTTAAAATAAGTAGAAATCTCTTTTATCAGCTGGCATCTATTTGATTGCTAGTCCTGGGTTTTGATTACTGGTTTGATTCTACAGAATTAATGTCATAGTACACATAGTTATTTCAGTTAAAAGTTGAGAGATATTTCACAAGGGCTTGGAACATTAATTCTGTATTACATTTTTAATTAAGCTCCTTACCTATGTGCAAATTAGTAGAATATAGTATTTTTACACCAACCCCATTGCTGCTTCATGCCTCTAACAGATGCATAACTCTCATGTTAGAGGTGGGGAGGTACTGGTATAGCTTTCAAATAAATCCCCATTGGGGGCTTGTCTGTATTCTACACTTTACTAATGACATACAGCTTAGCCTCAGATGTTCTGATGCCTGTGTACAATGGCAATAGCATCACTGAGGAAGAAAAGTAGAAAAGTGATCTTTGAGATACACCCTCATTGTATTAACATGCAAACCAAGGTCAAAAGTGTTTAAAAGGAGGATCCAAGGTTTTTAAACTAATTTAATATGGATGAGTCTGGAAGTTAGAGCTCTCAAGTCTCTTTCTAATGGCATTTTTTTGCAGAATAGGAAGCAGAGAAGAGAAGGCCTTGTTTGTGTTTTCCCTGTAATTAAAGCAGAGACTTGCTCATTAACTAACCCAGCAGGGGATTCTTTTTTCAAGTCCAAAGAAAAATGTCAGAGCTCAGTTTATGGGCTGTGTAGAGACAAATGTTGAAAACTGTCGTATCTTTTATCTTTTTCCTTTTCTGTTGTAGAGTCTGCAGTTCAATGCTTACATGTGGATCTCTTAAAGAGAATTTTTTTTTTTTTGCTCAAAACTATGAATCTCCAGTCTGACCCCAGGTTCCAAATTCTCACATGAGCTTCCATGTATTTGTGGAGGAAAGTCAACTCTAAATTATTCTAATTTCCTTTTCAAGACGCTATATAATTACCAGAGAAAATTTAAGAATGATTAAGCTACAGATCATTAATAGAGATTTGCTAAGAACAGTGTCGAAAAATCGAACACATCCAGCTTGATTTGTGCACTGATTAGTTTTAATCACTACAGCCATCTACCTACCACTTCCATAACTTAAAAATAAGAATTGGCTTCTCATTGGAGAGATGATAGGAACAATGAAGCAATTAGATTTCATGGTTTAGGAACAGGAGATAGAATATACAGTTGCTAGAGAACAGAATTGAGAAGTAAGAGGGTTAGCATTTCTTGTTGTTATGTTTGTTTACTTTAACCTTAAAGATATTTAACTCAGGTGAAAATGTTTGAAGTTTTGAATGACCAAAGAATACATCTGGTAATATAATTCTTTTTTTTTTTTTTTTTTTTTTTAAGCGAAGTCATTAATCTCACTCTTTTCTCCTGCAGGTCTTATTTTCTAAAACATCAAATTCTTGAAGTCTTGAAAGCTTTTCAGAAATCTATGGACCACAACAGTAAATAGCTTGATTCTATTCTATTGCATTCATAGTTTCTACTTAAATTGTACTTCCTTAAATTATTTAAAAAACAAACATACCGTTTTTGACAGTGCCAAACATTCAAACAAACAAATAAACTTGAGTACTTGCTCAAATGGGCCATGTCCTTTCCTAGGCATATAAATTTGACTAATTAAATAGCTTTTATTCTCAGCAGATTTATAGTCCAGTTGGAGAGAAAACAGCTGAACAGATATTTCAGTATAATATGATACACACATACTCAGTTTATCTGTTGAGTACCAGTACAAATGCCATCTTAAGTACAAGATGGCATTTATTAGCTCATATAAAGGAAAGATTCAGGGGCATGTTTTCTTTTCCTTGTGGCGTAAATATATTCACATGAGGTCACCACTTTAGGCCCCACAGAATAGCCCTGGCTTTGCCAGGCTCACACCATTATCACAGCAAGTCCAGACAAGGATGTATGCTCCACTTTCCCTCGAGGTCAACCTGGAATTAAATTTCATCACTTGAATTTGTCTGACTTGTCTTATGAACACCTGCCTTAGCCTAGAGCACTCGCTGGTGTGCTGGCACACAATGGGGTATTGCAATCAAGGAGTAGTGCTGTGCTGAGCTCTGAATCCATGTAGGTTTTGGGTACCCAACAGAGCCTGACACAGCCAGATGACACCCCAGCTCTGCTCCTTTGGCCATCAGCAGCTTCTTTTTTTCATCCTAACGTGCATCCTAATACCATCAACTTTTACGTGAGTCATCTTACAGACAAAGATTGGAAGTGCTGTGTAACCAAGTTTTGTCACTCAGCGATATATTGTTTTTGCTTAGTCATCTTTGAATTTGGATACTGTCAATTTTACATAAATTCTGAGAATGGAGAGTGGGGGAGGTATGTGATTCCTTGACATATTTAGGGGACGTTTTAGAATGAGGAAGCTTAAACAAATGGCCACTTCATGCAGGGGCAGGGACCTGACTCTGTCTCATTGTTAGGAAATTCAAACTTTCCTTGTGTTCGAGAAATAAAACATCACAGAGCTTTATGAATAAAATGTTTTTAAATATACCCATTGACAAAACATTTGTAAGAATACCGATTTTTCTCTAACTTCACAGTTAAACCTTAGGGTATTCTTCTAAGAAAAATCCGTTAATGTTTTAAAAACCCACAAGTAAACTGTCCCAGGTAAAAATAGCAAGAGAAAGATCAAGAGAGGGAGTGCTCAAAGTGGAGTTAATCAGTGCAAACCACCCCGTGTGAGAGCCGGGGCTGCATGGGTGTGATATTTACCTGATTTCTGCACGGCCATTATTTATGGGCTTGGGCCAGGCTTTAAGGCCAAAAGAGATTGTTAAGAAAGTGGTTCTTTAGAATTGTTTCAAATAAGATCCGATTAGCCAATTATCCTTTTGTCAGACAAAGGCTATTAAATTTGATGAAGGAAACTGTCAATGCATTAAAAGGTACAGCTGAGTGACAGATGAGAGCAAATGCTGACACCATGGTAAACACAAGACACACCTGACAAGACACAGGATAAGCTGAGCAAATGGCTCGTAAAGCTGACTTAGCAGAAGGACAGTAAAATCCTTCCTTTCATGTGATTTGACTTTTTAGTAAGCATTTATGTGGAAACAGGGTCTAGTAGGGAAGGTGGACTGCATGTTTTTACTAGATTTTACAGACATCAGCTTGTATAATCATTCTTTACAATAGCAGTAAACCTATTAAATTCTTATAGACATTTTCTCTTTATATTAACATTTTTCTGACAAAAATCAGGTATTCTCTCCTTTTCAACCACAGTGATTTTTTCTGACAGGTACTTTTCCACATCTTTCGAAAGTCATGCAGAGCTAAGTTCTTGTTGTAGTGAAGGCTGACATAAGGTAATGATTTGGAAATAATTACAAAGTGAAAGTTGCCCAAGAAGACCCAACAACTCCCTCTACTAAGAAATTTTAAAACTACTACTTTATGTTCCTTTCATTACAGTTGATTTCACCCTGTAGCCACTTACAGTCATAGTTGTTGTTAATATAAAGACCTCTAAAGGATTAGCAATTTATTTTGTTTTACAATAAGAACCCAGACAATTGGATGTTTAGCCAAAGCTTATCTGAACCTCTTTAGACTGGAAGATGCTTAAATTCATGAACATTTAGAAGTTTTCTGCAAGATTTTTGTGTTGAATCTCTTTGGAAGAGAATGAAACCAGACTTCCCGGTAATATTTCACAGTAGTCTGTTATTTTTCTCATTGTCTAATGAGACATCTCCATGTCTATTGTTTTTTTAAGACTGTGGTAAATGTTGAGTTATGCCTGTGGCTTGGCCATCATTGCTACCAGGCAAGGGTTACTCTCTAATCTGTCCCCTTTTATTAGCAATGTCATGCTAGCTGCTGAAACAAATATACTCCAGATTCTTTGTGGCCTAAAATAATAGAAATTTATTTCTCTCTCAAATCAGGCCTAACTGACAGCTAGGACTCTACTCCCTACAGCTCATAGGAACCAGGATTATGAAATACTCAATGTCCAAGATTACTCTCAGCCTCAAAATCCAGCTTGCAACCAGAAGAGAACATTTGGAAATCTCAGGGGAAGGATTTTAAAAATATCGCTTCTTTCCACTTTCATTCACCAGAACTGAATCTCATGTCCCTACACACATGTACTTAAGAAGCCTGGAAGATGGAGCTCCTTGCTGAGAGGCTGCTTCTAAGCAACGACTGTTCCACTAGAGAAGACAGCGCAGGTATTTGATGGGCAGCTGGCAGTCTTTGCCACAGTCTCCATGACACTTAACTCTGGAGATGCAGGAACTCATGACATGTGTGTCTGAATGGTTAATTGCTGTGAAATAAATCTCCAGTATTTAGTAGACCTGTAGGTCTACTAAAGTTTAGGTAGTAAGAGCGAGTACTCAGTCCCACCTCCTAAGTTGTTTTTCACTCCAATGTTGCAGAGACCGTGAAACAAAAACCTTCAAATTCCCAACTGTCTAATGGTCTTAGGGTCCAGACAACCTCTGAATACATTCTGCTCTTAGTATTGGCTGGACCTGGGAGGCGAGGACAGTCCCAGCTCCTCACAGCAGTATATTATTTCTTTATGATAGCCAAAAGTGGCAACAGCCAAATAACCACCACTTGATGCATTGATTAAAAACTATGTAGTATCCACACAAGATATTATTTAGCCATCAAAATAGAGTGATATGCTGTTAATGCTGTAAGACTGACACATCCAGTAAACAAGCTTTATCATGCTAAAGTAGTCAAACAGAAGAACCTTGTTTTATGTGATATCTCTAACATAACATGCCCAGAATAGGCAAACCCAAAGACACAGAAAGACTAAATGAGGAGACACTGTTAACAGGTACAGAATTTCTTTTAGGAGTGATGAAAATGCTCTAGAATTAGGTATTGATAACAGTTTCTCAACTTGGTGATTATATTAAAAACTATTCAGGTGTAAACTTGAATTTATTTTTTTGACTTAAATAACTGAAGTTTATTTTCATACAGTTTTGGAAGAGAGAGGTCCAAGAACAAAGGGTTGTCTGGTTTAGGCAATGAGAACATTATTCATGATAGCTAAGTTATGAAATCAGCCTATTATGTAATCCAATAAATAGCTAATGCAGTATATACACAAATGGAGTATAATTCAGTCACAAAGAAGAATGAAATTATTCCATCTGTAGAAAAGTGGGTGGAAGTGGAGATCACCACGTTAAGTAGAATAAGTGACTCAGAAACACAAGTATCACATCTTTCTCTCATATATAGATTCTAATGGAAAAAATATAGCATGCAAGTATAAGAGAACTATTTGGAGGGGACAAAGAAAAGGCAGAGAGAGGTAAGAGAGGGTAATAGGCAGATAGGTATGAGCAAAGCACATTCATGCATGTGTGAAAATATCATAATGAAACCTATTATTTTTTAAAATTAATATATGCTAGTAAATAATGTGAAGCCCATCTCTGGCTTACATTTCGTTCCTCTCTCACTGTATCCTCATTTGGCCTTTCCTCTGTCCATGTGATCTCCATTGTCTCCTTACTGTTCCTTCTAAAAATTATTATTTCTTGCTATTATTTCCTGAGGCATCAGAGCTCTCCTCAGGTAATCACTGCCTAAACTAGTATCTTGAAATGTTTCCCATTTTCCTCTAGTATTTTTAAACTTTCAGATTCTAAATTCTTCGATCAATTTCAACTTGATTTTTTATGGATCAAGAGATAGGGTATGGATTTAATTTCTATGTTCTTGAGGTGCACATCTGGTTTTCCAGCACCACTGAATGAAGAAGCTGTCTCTTCTCCAATGTAAGTGTTTGACTCTTCTGTCAAGAATCAGATGGGTATTGATGTATGGATTGATTCCTGGGACTTCTAGTCTAGCCCACTAGCTTATACGTCTATTTTTATGTGAATACCATGTTGTTTTTGTTGGTCTATGGTATACAGTGGCACATTGGTTCCAAAATTTAGATAATTTTATGATTCTGAGGAAGATGGCAACAATCCTGTTGGTCACCACATGCAGAATTTGCAAATGGAAGCAAAATTTTCCCAAATGGTTCTATTTGCAAATCAAATTATTTGTGAAGAAAAGTGTTTGTGAACTGAGGTGTTGCTATATTTTGAAATTAGGTATTATTCTTTCTCCTTTTTGGTAGGCAGGGTCTTTTGTGCTTTTCCATATGAATTTTAGAATTTTTTTTCTAGTTGTGGAAGAATATTAACTGGTATTTTGTTGGTAATTGCACTGAACCTGTGGATGATTTTTTGTAAGATGGCTATTTTAACAATACTCTCCCAATCTAGAAACATAGGAGGCCTTTCCATGTTCATTTGTCTTCTTGAATTTCTCCTTTCATTGTCCTGTAGTTTTCATTGTGAAGGTCTTTCACCTAGTTAGGTTTATTCCTGGGCTTGTTTTGAGGCTATTGTAAATGGGATTATTTATTTCTTTTCTCTTTTAGCAAGTTTATTATTGATATACAGCAAAGCTATTGATTTTGGATGTTGATTTTACACACTACTACACTGAAATGTTTATCAATTCTACAGGTTTTTGAGGAATTTTTAGGGTTTTCTTGGTGTAGAATCATATCATTCTTAAACAGAAAAAAATTGACTTCCTCCTTTCCTATTTCATCTTTTTTCTTTTTCTTTTTTGTCTTTTTGAGACAAAATCTTGCTATGCAGTTCAGGCTGGCCTTGAGCTCACTTTGTAGCCCAGGCTGGCCTTGAACTTGCAACAATCCTCCTGCCTCAACCTCCAGAGTGCTGGGATTACAGGTGTGTACTACCGCGCCTAGCTCATCTTTTTTCTTTTTTTCTCTTGCCTAATTTCTCTGGCTAGCCTTTCCCATACCATATTGTGTAAAGGTGGTGAAACTGTATGCCCTTGTCTCACTCCTGGTGTTAGTGGAGATGCTTCCAGTTTTCCGCTATTCAGTCTAATATTGGCTATGAATTTGTCATATTAAGCTTCATAATGTTAATATGTGACCCTTTTATACATCTTTTTTTTTTTTTTGGTTTTTCTCCGGTACCGGGAACTGAACTCACGACCTTGCACTTGCCAGGCAGGCGCTTTTGCCGCTGAGCTAAATTCCCAGCCCCTCCTTTTATACATCTTATATGAGGTTTTAAATCATGAAAGGGTGTGGGATGGTATTGTTTTTTCTGCATCTATTGTGATGATCATGCATTTTTATCCTTGATTTCATTTGTGTGATATATTCTATGGTTTTCTAAAATAGGCAATTATAGGTATAGAATTTCCTCTCACAACTCCTTTTCCTGAATACCATAAGCTCTGGTGTGTTGTATTTCCATTTTTATTTGAGTACAGGAACTTTTAAATTTACCTTTTAATTTCTTTAACAAGCTATTGCTTATTCAAAGTGTATTGCTCAGTCTCTATGTGTCTACACTTTTCTTGCTGCTGGTTTCTAGTTTCAACACACTATTGTCTGATAAAATGCAAGAAACTATTTGAATTTTTTGTATCTATTGAGACTTGCTTTATGGCCTAAAATGTAACTTATTATGGTGAAAATTTCATGTGCTAATAAAAAGAATATTTATTCTGAAACTGTTATATAGAAAATAGAATGTCTAATAAGGCTCTCTGATCTGCATTGTAATTTAACTCTTTTTTGTTATTTGCACTGATTTTTTGTCTGAGTGATTTCTTTATTGGTGGGAGGGGGATATTGAAGTCATCCACTATTATTGTACTAGGACTCATATTTCCCTTATGTCCTGTAGTGTTTGATTTATGAAACTGAGTGCTTTGTTGTTAGGCACACATATGTTTACAATTGTTATATCTTTCTGATATAGTCTTCTCTTTATCAGTAATAATGACTTTCTTTGTCTCTTCTGACTGATTTTGGTTTGAAGTCTATTTTTCAGATATGAGTGTATCTATGTCCTGTTGCTTTTGGATTCCATTTGATTGAAACATTCTCTGTTCTTTCACTTTGGAGATATTTGGGTGTGTCTTTGCTCATGACATGAGTTTCTTGTACATAGCAAACAATTGGGTCTTATTTTTAATACAATTAGATTATCTCAACATATATGTTTCAATTGAATAATTCAGAAATTAAATTTTAGGGTTTTGATATGTACCAGTTTTGTCATTTTAAAATTTTTATTAGTTGTACTGAATCATCTACTTTTATTTCTCTCTCACTTACTCATTTTAAAAACCTGATGATTTGCTGACATAATCATATTTGATTCTTTCCTACTTTTCATTTGTTTATCGACTTTTTAAATAAAATTTATTCTCTTGTGACCTTGTGGTTATGTTTAACTTGGTTCCTAATCTTGCCATGGGAGTCCCTTGAGCATCTTTTGTAGTTCTAGTAGAGTGTCTTGTAATAAATTCAGTTTATGGTTAACTTGGAAACTCTGTATTTATCCTTTGAATCTGAAGGATAACTTTTCTCAAGCTGGTATTCTAGATTGGCAGTTTTTGTTTCTTAGAATTTGAAATACATTAATTCATGTCCCCCTGATGTTTAGCATTTCTGGTGACAAATTTGTTATTTTGATGAATTTGCCTTTATAAGTGACTTGGTATTTCTCTCTTGTAGCTTTGACTATTATATTTTTGTTCAGTACTTTTGGAAGTTTAGCTATAATATGTCATGAAAGAAACTTTTTTTAGTGGTCATGTTTATTTGAAGTTCTAAATGCCTCCAGTCTCTGGATGTCTATCTCATTCCCAAGATTTGTGAAAATTTTTGCTCTTATTTCACTGAATAAGTTTTCTGTACCACTAGTTCGAATCTTTACCACCTTATCTAAATATGTATTTTATAATTTTGGTCTTTTAATGTCCCAGAGAATTATGTTCTGCTCAGAGTTTCGATTTTTCTGAGTGTTATATATCATCCACCTTGTGTATTAGCTCTGTTATTCTTTCCTCCCCAGATCTAGTTTACTGGTGAGAGTTTCAACTGAGTTCCTTGTTTGATTTATTAGGATTTTCATTTCCAAGATTGCTGTTTTTTTTTTTTCTTCAGAATCTCTATCTCTATTGAATTGCTGTTTCATATCTTTGTTTTCCTTAACTCATTCAACTGTTTATTTGTATTCTTTTAAAACTTGTCAATCATTTTTTAAAATCTTCTGACATTTTTGTACTTCATCTACTTTGACATCTTGGGAGTCAATTTCTCAAGAGTTATTAACTTTTGGAGGAGACACATTGCCTTGTTTTTTCATATTTCTTGTGTTTTATGTTTAGGTCTATGCATATGTCAGCATGGAATTTTCTTCCACTCTTTTGTAAGGACTTAGTAAGTAGCCTTCTGTTGATGCTGTGCCAGAGAAATTGGTTTGTGTGTAGGGTTGAGTTTAGTTCCAAGTGGACTTCTTAATGTAGTTTTCCTGTGGCTTCTGTGGCTGTGATTAGTGGGTTTTGACTCAGTGTGTGATGTGCTGGGACCTATGTGAGCTACTTTATCTAGAGTTAGCCCAACAGTAGGAAACCTCTGCAAGTTCTGGCAGGTGTGGTAGACAGCTGTATGTCTGAAGTGGACCCTCAGTGATTACTCCTTCAGATTTTCCAGCAATGCACCATCTGAACATGTATAGAAGACATCTTTGCTTAGGTCACTCATAGGTGTGGTCTCCATAACAATTGTTTTATTTCTTTGTGCTATTGCTGAGTATGAATGACTTCAGGCTCTCCCTAACCTTTCCTACAGGAGACTAGGCTTTGGCTGGAGGCTTTCATTTTCCGTATTTTTCAACTTGAAGTACTGTTTAAAGACTGAGCAAGACCAGGGCATAGCTGGGTTGATATACAGTTCCTCAAAACTGGACAGGGGTTTACTCCAGGAACAAAACACACCCATGTGTGCTAAGGGCACCTGGCTCAATCTCCAAAATTTCTAAAAAAAAAAAAAAAAGAAAACATCACAATAACCATCAGTACTTACGAACAAACCAGATATAGAAATACAATAAGAACCAATTTTTAAAAATTACCATCATGCAGCCAATAACAAAATAAAAGAGAGGGACAGAAATATAGAATAAAGTATAAAGTTACTAATTAATAGAAATAATGTTTAAAAATACAGAGCAAAAAGAACAAAAAATGCAAATAAGAGAAAATGAGATGGGAGAAAAAAGAAAGATGAAAGAGATTCAGTTAAAGATGAAAAGTAAACAACTAGGAAAAGTAGAAGAGAAATGATCTAATTAAAGATTTTAAAAGTGGAAGAGAGAGGAAGCAATGACAGTAAAAATCAAGTAGTAAAAGAAAAAAAGAAAAAGGACACATGAACACATAATATATGTACATATTTAAATCATGCAATTATAAACAAGAAAGCTTTAATAAGAAAAGTAAATGTTTTCTATCAAGGAGGTCAGTTGTGCAGGCAAAAGCAAAGTTCTCAACTTGTGCAGATCGATCTCCTTTCCAAGAACTCTGCTATGCATGCTCTAGAGAGAGACCGTGTACTGTTTACGCTTTTCTTCTTCCATTGTGCTGCCCACCTGGGAATCAGAAGGAGTGGAATGGAGTGGAATAGAGACTTTTACTCTGGTTTTATTTTCTCTACATATTCCTAGCACAGAGCTGACAGCAGCCATAATCATCTTTCATTTCCTTTTTCTCCCTCCTTCAGTCCTTTCCTTTTTTTTTTTTTTCTTTTCATGCTGGGGATTGAATCCAAGCCCTCACAGAGCTTCAGAATTAACCTTCATTGCCTTCCCTAAGTGCCCACATCAAAGAGAAGCTGTTGCCCACTTGCTTTTATTCTGTCTCCTATAGAAAGAAGCCAGTGATCACTGGGTGCTTTTAGTCTACCGTTATGCTATCTCCTCAATTAATACATTTTTGAAAGGACAATGCTCCTATGGGAAGAGATTTACTATTTTTATAAGCCAAATGACAATTATCCATTCTGGTATCTTTCTCCTGAGTATGTCTATGGTTTATTTAGAAACTATTAATCAGATGCTATTTTTAAAAATGATGAATATTCTATTGTTTCTATTAAACTAGATTATAAATGTTCTGGAGATAGAAAAACCTTTTGTTATCTCCTTATATCATTTAGAGATTGATGCTAAATTAATAAAAACCATAGATAACTCTACTTATTAAAAAGAACCATATATAATGAATCATTCTCACTACCTTGAGTTCTATAAAATGTTCATGTATGTGTCAGTTCTTTCTAAAATACTGTGGTATGATTTAGCTAGATGAAGTTTGGTCAGTATCATTCTCAGAGGTCTGAACATAGAAAAACACATATCCCAGCCCAAGAAGTTTTAGACTAATTGTTGCAGTGTTATTTATTTTGTTGACTGGAAAATGTTCTGATTCAATCATGAGGGCATCTCAAATTGTTGCAGCTGTTAGAAGCAGAATAGGATCAAGATGCTTAGACTCCACTGGATCCCAGGGAGGACAGGGTAGAGCAGAGTGTACCAGTGTGACATGTGTGGTGGAGATGGCTTGAGAGCCCCCGCCACACTGTAAATGGTGTGACCAAGTAATCACTTACAGCCTTGTTTCCACTTCAAATCTCGCATGAAATTCAAACAGTTGTTTAACATTATAATAGATTGTTCTCTTTAAATTTATTTTTATACCTATAGATTTAAAATATAATTTGACGAATAAAATAACTAATTTTTTAAGTCAAGCAAAGAACAAAACAAATGAAACAAGACAAAAAATGTACGACACTCTGGCAAGTATTTATGAGTGGATTTGTCTTACTGGGTGGGTATAGGACACAAGTTTAATCTATTTATTACAATTGTCTTCTAGACAATCTTCTGGACATATCATACTGATCGTCAGTGATTCATAAACTACAAATCAAAAGACTGTCCACAGTTATCCTGGGAAACTTGGAACAGCACTGTAGGGGCCTGATAAGCTAGTATCATTACAGGCATCTAACCCACCTTTCTGTATTGACCGTATGAAGATCTGACAGGGTTAGCTCCTAGAAAATGTCATAATTCCTTAGGAATTTCATCTTCTTCCAGAAGGCTTGGGAGTAAAATTAAAAAATTATATATGTTGATGTTGTGTGTTTTTAGAAAGTTATTGGGAATATTTTTGCAAGTGTATTTCCAAAATTACCTGCAATTTCATAATCTACAAACTTAGGTCAAGAGTTACTTATTTGTGGAACAAAAATTCAAATGCTTAAAGCTCTGGGGTCACAATGATTTCAAAGGGTGTGATATTCACACATATTCATTTGTTCAACAAATATTCACTGTCCACCATGTGGCAAGAAAAGTTTTAGGTACATGGAGTATGTCACTGGAAAAGCAAAGGCCTCAGCCTTTGTTACATTTATATAGCAAGCATGATAAATAGGCAAGTTGTGTAGTCTGTTAGTGAGTGACAGATACTATGGGAAAATACTAAGTAGACCAAATAAGAAGAACCAGGAGAGTGAATGGCTGGGTGGACAGTGGTGTGATTTCAGTAGGCTGCTTTGAGTCAGTGTATTTGGAAAGCTGATGTTTGATCAGCTCCCCAATTCAAAGACCCAATCCAAAAATGGGCATTTGAGATGAATACACACCTCTCAGATAAAGAAATACAAACGGCAAATAAATACATGAGAAAATGTCTAATAATGACTAACATCATTAGTCATTCGAGAAATGCAAATTAAAACAACATTGAGATTTCATCTCACCCTGGTAAGAATGGCTATCATTAAGAAATCAGCCAATAACAAATGCTGCTGAGGCTGAGGAGAAATAGGAACCCTTCTCCGCTGCTGGTGGGAATGCAGACTGGTGAAACCACTGTGGAAATCAGTTTGGAGATTCCTCAGCAAACTAGGTCTAGAGGTCCCATTCAACCCAGCTATTCCCCTTCTGGGTATTTTCCCAGAAGATCTGAAAACATCATATCACAGCGATATATGTGCACCCATGTTTACAGCAGTGCAATTTGTGCTTGCTAGGTTGTGGAAGCAACCCAAATGTCCATCCACAGAGGAATGAATAAAAAAAATTGTGGTACTTTTATATAATAGAATATTACTCAGCTATAAAGAAAGATAAACTCAAGGCTTTTATAGGTAAATGGACACAACTAGAGACCATACTCACAAATGAAATAAACCAGACTTCCATGTGTAAGCAACGTATTATCTCACTAGTGTAAGAACCTGAAAGAGTGAATAAAAATTAGGAGGTATGACAGACATTGTGAAATGAATGAAAAATGCTCAAAAGTAAAGAGCGACTGGGGTGAGGGAACAGAGAGAAGAAAGAAGGGGAAATTATGTATATATGTATATATAGGATAGCTAACATAGTTGTACTACTGACTTTTATCACTTTACTGAAAGAAACAGTTAATGATTACTTATTTAATCAATCTTGCATGTCTCTGCTTTTCTGAGACACCACTTTGAAGATATCAATATATAATACAACAACCATTATTAATTTCCTACCAATTAGGAAATTGGTAGGAAATTTGTCTGTAACTCTGTATTGCATGTATTGTTCTTATGCTATTTTGTGAATGGATGTTTGTTTGTTAATATGTTCTCCTTCTTTTATTCTTAAAATAAATTTTAAAAAATGAAAAACTGATGTTAAACAGAGACCTAGAAGAGGTGAGAGGGTGGGCCCTGTGAGTATTTTGAGAGGCACATTGTGGGTGGAGGGAACAACCATGCCATAGTTTTAAGGGGCAGCACACCTGCCATGTTCAAAGGGCAGCCAGAAAGTTTGTCTGAGGCCAACTGAGGAGAGAAAAGGAGAAGATACCGGAGAGGAAACCGGAAGTGTGTGGGAGCAAGGGACACTCTGCCTGAGTACTGGTCTCTACTCTGAAATGGGCAGCTACAGGCAGGACTCATGGGTCAAATGTTATCATTCCATAGGGTGGATGAGCAAATAGACATTGTGAGGTGAGGTTACATTCCACATGATCTACTTTTACTAATTTCTAGGGAAACAATTACAGAAAACCTGTTTTTTGGTCTTTTTGAGATAGGGTTTCAATATGCAGTTCAGGCTGACCTTAAATTCATTTTGTAGCCCAGGCTGGCCTAGAACTCACATTAATTCTCCTGGCTCAGCCCCATGACCGCAAGGATTAGAGGTGTGCTCCATCATACCCAATTCTAGGCCATATTTTGACAGACATTTCTTAGAGCCTGCCACTGTATTTTAATATTTTTTTTAATATTTCCAAATAATCATATAAGGTAATTACGTATTCTGTTTAACAAATGAAAAGTGGAGAGGTACAGTATAAAATTTGCAAAAGTTCATATACTAGGAATTAAAATGAAGTGTCTCAGTTTCCAAAGGCATATAAAAAATTAATTTCAAACTTAGAATGTAGGACAAAATCTATAAGTAGACATATCTAAGATAAATCTATAAGTAGACATATCTAAAACATGGCTCTAAGATTTGAAAACATTAGCTTTTTGTCATTTTTTGCTATTTTTGTTTTTATTTAGGATTTTGCATTTTAACTTATTTTTGTCTTTTAATAACATTTATATTCAGATATTGTAAAATGGGAAGAAACTTCAAAAGGAAAGAAAAACTGGGATGGGGGAATGGAGAAAAGAAGGAAGGAAAAAGCAAAAAATATATATAAATATGATAGTTAAGACAGTTATGCTAATCTCTTAGTTCACTGAAAAGAAAGATTTGTGCTAATATTGTTTGGACTATTAAATACCAGTATCTTGCATTCTGAGTAAGCAGTTTAAAGATAACAGTAGCAGTGTATTAACCATTGTTATCCTCCTATTATCTTGCTTTGAAATGTGTTTCTTTCTCTGTAAAACAAACAAAAATAATATTTATATTCACTAAAATTATTGACACATTTTGGTTTAAATTATTCTATCTTTTTAAATTATTAGTGTGACCTACAGTATATAGTTTTTTTTATTTTTGTGTGCTTTTCTAAGATGTGTGATATTATTTCTTGTCACTGTATTTTTTTCTATCTTTTTGTCAGCACATAATTTTGACAATTGATCAAGCGCAAAATTATTCCATACAATTTTCTGAAGAGGATTTTGGGGAACTTGGCGAGTCAGCCTCCAGAGTCTATTCTTTAACCACCTCTTTCCATTCATGTTGTTCATTGAGAAATTAAGGTCACAGGAGATAGCTAAACTTGAAGTCTACTTTACTGATTCTCTAGGTCAAGTACATTCTTCAATGAAATGCAACTTATCTCAGAAACCTGACAAAATCACAAGACTAGAATCCATTATTTTGTATATCAAGTTCAAAACTCTCCTATTCGATTCACTATAGAATTACTTCAGAATCCCAGATGTTGTTTTCTTTTGAGTAAAATCTGAAACATATTAAAAAATACCTACTGCTGTGTTGTCTATTTGCTTTTCTCTTTTTAAACATTCTATTCAGAAGTGCTGCAGAAATTTCTACTTGACATGTGGGGGTCCAAGTACTTCCTGCTACAGTCAGCTCGGGGGAAGCCTCTGGGTTATACTCTTTTGAAATTGTCCTGCTGAAGTGCATGTTTTGGTTTTAGGATTTTCCAGATGCTTCTTAAGCAGGTTCCATGTGTTCACATTTGTAGAAATTTAGCATGTTTCTCAATGTGGGGCATCTGAGTAAGTAGTTCATAAATCTAGAGTAGTTATCCTAGTAGCTAAGATGAGATTGTTATTTAATTGTATTTTATTTTATTGTTTGAGTATTATATGTTTAATCAATTCTCTATTTTATACTTTGTTTCTTATTTTTTCTGGGTTTTTAAAAGGTTTCTACATGTTCCTATTCTGAGAAATCTGAATTTTATATGTAATTATATCCTTTGGTAAATTAAATTAAAAACATATGATATATAAGGTAAATTAAGATAAATGCATGGATGATGTGATATCTCTATGTCTATTTTAAGCATTACCATTACATAACATTAAAAACTTGAAAAATATCTTTAGATAAAGTGTCTGCAGACTTTCTCAGTTGAGTGATGAGGAAACTGAGACTGAGATAGTTTAACAGATAAGTGATGACTGCATTAACTCTAGAATCCAAATTCCTTCATTTCTGATATAGAGCCTGGGAACATACACCACATGTTTGGAATATAACGGTCTCAAACCAAGGGTAGTGGTGAACACTTGTACTCCCAGCACTTGGAAAGCTAAGGCAGGAGGATTGCTGTGAGTTTGAGGTTTGAGGCCAGCCTGGGCTACACAGTGAGTTCAAGGCCAGTCTGGATATAATGAGTGCTTGTCTCATTAAAAAAAAAAAAAAAAAGGTTTCAAAGATTCATGAAGCCTTTTCTGAGATATGGCAATGTTTGTATAAGTCTAAAGTTTTAGTCTTTGCCTACATATTTGAAAGTAAATCCTAATGTCTTACAATTTCTTATTTGTGACAAACCACTTGCTAATCACTTTGATAAACACCAAGGATTCAGAGATGAGAAAAACAGAGGTAAAAATCTCCAACAAGCAACAAGTTATATAAATAAATGAGAAGCTACAAGCAGTAATATTTAACCTCTCCTTCTGGTTCTTTCCAAATACCTCTTCCAGATCTCTGAGACCTCAGGTCAACTTTCCTTTCTTCAGAGGATCTTTCAGGCTTTCCAGTTCTCTAGTCAAGTGTCCTTGTATTATTCTTTGTGGTAATAGTCATTATGGGAAGTCACAAAAAATGCTTGAGGGATGTCACCAAACATACTTGTAGTAGGTCATGGATGGCTCTAGCCCATAGCACAGGCTTGAATTTTCATCTTTGGATAATAGAAAACTACTGAAATATTTAATGATACCTATGCTTGGAAAGACCTCACAGTGCCTATGGCGAGGCCTGTAGCTTCTTGAAGGGTGCCTGTTCTAAGGCTGCTGCAGTTGTCTCAGGGGAGATGATGATGGCTTCTCCTACGAATCTCCCTGGAGAGAGAAATGGATGAACTGGAAAGATGTTTAGGTGGTAAATTGAAAGGTCATAGAGAAATGTGGGTCAAAAAGATGGCAAAATGGGGAAGATATTTGCAAGTTCTCCCAATAAGAAGTGGAAACTGCTGTGAATGTGAATTGGCCTTTTGACTAGCTTGGGCCAGTGAGACAACAAAGTGGGGTTTAGAGAACATTTACACACTGGGGATCTCTTTGACTGGTTTTTGTGAGGAATCTGGCTAGACTCCTAGACGATGAGCACCGTGTGGACAACATATATGTCAAGAAGCAGAAAGAATCCAGTTGATTCAGCTGTGTCTGCCAAGGCCATGTAGAAGACTGGCTAGGCTGAACCCCAAACAAATTGCTGACCTGATAAATTGTAAGCTAAATAAATGGCTGTTATTTGAAATACACTCTATCGTGAAGCAATACGTTGTAAGACAAATAGCAACTGACACTGTACATGAAAGAGAGCAAGGTCTAGGGGATAATTACTATCGATACTTTAAAAGAAATATGCTGTGGTACCTTGGTTCATAAATGCTTTCATTTGCAAACAATTTAGTTCATACACAGAAATGTTTGGCAAAATTTTGTTTTGTTTGTGAACTGCATTGGGTGACAAGCACGACCACAGCCATCTTTCCCACACAAACACAGACGTGGCCGTCTTTTCCAAAATCACAGAACAAAATACATTCGTGAACCGAGGCACCACTGTACAATGCGTAAGAGGTTCTGAAGTATAAGCTCTGTTTTCTCTCATTCTTATTGAATAGTATTTAATTATACTTAAATAATAGCCCATATTATATACATCAATTCCATTAGCCTAACAAATTTTCTTCAAAGAATTATTTTCAAATTCATGTTTTATTTTTGTAATTATTCCATTAAATACAATTTTATGTATTCTTAGATGATGCTAAAAGAGCATTAAGTAAGTCAGATGTAAATATAAGTGGTTAAAATATGGAAATGCTTTCAAAATGTGAACAATATATATGTCAAGTAGCTAGAGAAAGATTTTATTGTTGAAAAGCTTTGATGTGGGGATCCTTGATGCTTCAGATCTATTGTTCTTAATTAAAAACATCTACTTATAAATCTGATGTTGTAGTACAGCTGTTTGACATGATAGACACTTCTGAAAATGTAAGAGATACTTTGTATATCTGAATGCAAGGGAGTGTTTTGAGTTCATATCTGCTTTCAAGTCAGTTTTAGATCCCACAAAAAGAAAAACCCTCTGTCCTCTTAAATATATCTCTTATAAATCTAGAATCACATGTCAGTTCCTGTATTCATCTGAGATAAGTGAATAGTTTAAGATATAATAAGATTCATGAAAAGAAAATGTTAGACACAGAGGTATTAATTTAAACAGATGTGGTTATCACTTTTGTGGTAGATAGAAGTTTATTCATAAAGCCAACCTGATTACTAGGGGACACATAAAAAGCTATCAAATTGCCACTTCTTTTTGTAACATGTAGCTATTTCATAAAATAATTTAACATTTGGGAAAAGATCTCAGCATCATCACCTTGATTTTGCATAGTTTCAAATATTGTCCAGTTTGATAGTCATGTTCTATTAAAATCCAGCTGATAAATCCACTGAAGATATTATTTATAGCAAGACACTAATAAGAATTATGGAGGACTAGGGCTATACCTCAGTGGCACAGCACTTGCCTGGCAAGCACAAGGTCCTGAGCTCAATTCCTGGTACAAAAAAAAAAAAAAAAAAAAAAAAAAAAAAATTATGGAGACTCAATGTAAATTGTTCAAAATAAAAACAAAAGCTAAATTAAAAATTTTAGAGAGCCCTCAATGTTATTATTGTCAAGATGTGAAATTGTGACATTAGATTGAAATTTCCCAAGCTTACAAGACTGACTTTTAGAATGAAAAAGAGCCAGTGACTGTATAATTTCTATTGTTGATGGATTTTATTCCATTTTGTTTTATTATGCTAACTCTTTTGAAAATCTGATACTGTATTTGTTTATTTCTCTTAGTGAAAATATTGTTGTATTGTTTTCCTTAAAATATAGTATTTTACTAAACTGAGAGATTCTTCATTCAAAAATGAATTAATGTTTTATTCCTAAAAATGTCTTGTTCTAATGAGATGGTTTAACCTCTGAGAATGACTATTTTTTTTTTTTTTTTTGTTTTTCTTTTTCCAGTACCAAGAATCGAACTCACGACCTTTCACTTGCCAGGCAGGCGATGTGCTGCCGAGCTAAATCCCCAGCCCCAAGAGAATGACTATTTGTTCAGAGTTTTTTCCTTCCCTTTCTAATTCTCATTTCTGTTTTTATTTTCTTTTTGGGCCATCACCTTTTCTCCAAATGAGATAGTAGAGTTAGGGTAAAACTTATGCAGCTGGAAATTTAAAAATGATAATTATAGTCATCATCAAACAGTTAACTAGATAAAGAAAACATAAATCCACACTGCACATCATAAAAACATTGTTTGCATAGTGAGGTATAAAATATTAAATATTGAACTCAAACTTTTTTTTTTGAAGTAAACATAAAGTTCACTGTGCTGGTCATAGTTTTTGGTTGTAAATGCAAAATACAGAATATAATAATATACAGGTAAGGCAGAAACCTGTATATGAACACATAAACTTAAACATATAGAGATAGTGGAGAGAAAAACTAGCCAATATTCCAACTAATAAAATTATTATGGATAATTTCCCAGATAGACATTTGAGGAAAATTATGTGTGAAAGAGTACATGCGATCACACATTATTTAGTTATGTTTTATTTTAGAGGATACAAAATAATAAAAAAAATTAGAAATGATACAGAATTTCACTAAACAAGATGATAGGAATTCAACAATGGTTGATGTACTGCACATTGTTGTCTTTAAATTAGTTGTTCAGATTACCATATATAAACATGCAAAAGAAATACTTACTGCTTACATTTCTTTTCTTTCTTCTTTTCAATTTTTTTGACCATACATTACTTTAAATCAACCAAATTTCAGTAAGTATGTGGTTTTGAAAATGAACAATGACAATAGTCACCATTTGCTGAGTGCTAACTGTGTGCTATGCCCCATTCCATGAATATTATTTTAATTAATTTCACATCATGTAAGGTGGGATTTAGTGTTGTAGCAGAGGCACTGGAAGCTTCATTACCTGTTGGAGAACCATAGCTGGTGAGCCATGGACTGGGACCACACCAAGGCACCTGACTCTATGGCTCCTGATGCTTCCAAAAGTTGTAGAATCTGAAAGCAGGAGAGTCTCTTTCTTTGCTTGTGGTTATACAAATTTAACTAATAATACACAAAATAGGTTAAATCAACATGGCAAGAGGATGAGCATATATAACTTTTTCCTTTTGAAACACACACACACACACAAACACAGCATCTTGGATGCACACAATTCAGTACTCTCTGATCATGTGATTCTATTGACCTGTGGCCTTTGGTCTTATAGGAACCTCTCCAAATGACTTGAGTGGATCTTGTGTAATTCTACAGCACTGGGAGAGGGTTAGACACTTTATACACGGGAGACTGTGTTTATTAAGCCCATCCATACCCTGGGGTGTGTTTTTACGCATATTCCCTTTGTCTTCTCAAGGAAGTTTCTACATATGGGAGAAGGGTGTGAAGGAAAACAAAATCCTGGGCTCTGTCTGTATGGCGATTACAACTTAGACACAAAAACATCTGCTGGGCTAAAGGCACCAGCTGTTGCCCAGGCACGGCAATCACACACAATGCCACTGGTCTGGAAATTCAGAAAACTGGTGTGAATGGATCAACTGTGAAGAACTCTGGAAACACTAAATTTGTTATTCACACTGACATTTGACCAACACAGAGCCTTTAAATAAATAAAAGGTATTCATTGAAGCATGATTTTCTGTTCATCCCCTCTATTTTGGAAAACTTCTGATTTTAGTCAAATATTTTGAGTCATTTTGAACAATTTTCAGAAAAGAATGAGTTTACTGATGTATAAACTAGACCTCAGATGGAAAAGATGTTTTATATCTTTGCTTTACCTATATTTTTCTCATTACCACTGAAGAAACTTGGCTGGAAAATGTTTGTGGAACTGAATTAGATTTCAACTCATGGCTATTGAGCATCCCTTCAAGTTTTGGTTCATCTGCAGCCCTTATCAGTGAAAAAACAAAGTGTACATTTCAGAAGCACAAGAACTTTTCTTTTAGAATTTGCCAACTGCTTTCATAAAACCATTGGACTAAGTTTGCATTGATGCGGTGAGATACCTATGCTCTGAAGGGCTATCCCATAGTGTGCAAATCACAGACTGATGACCTCAGCGGGGCAAGTCTTAGGATTCATTGAAATGTGGAAGGCTTAAATTTTATAAAATAAAGGAATTGCTATGAATTTTTTGTAGTTAATGCAGTCTTTGTTTTTAAGTATGCATAGCTATAGGATAGAAAACTATTAAAAGGAAGTCAGTATACTCAGCTTTAAACTCTGAAACTTTGGAAAGATAAAGTTGTAATAGTTTATAAAATTATTCTTTTTGTTCAATTTAGAGCAAAGGAAAAAAATTTTTTAAAATAAGGTGGTGTATCGGGGGAAGAAATACTTAACTCTGAAACCAAATATTTTGGTGTACTTGGAAAGACACCCTTTAGGGAAGCATTCTTAGTCAATCCTTACCTTCCAAGAGAGGTAAAAGACATTACTTTGTTGTCAGGCAGATGCCATTGGTACACTGCTCAGCTGGGTGGGGCTAATCTATTAGATAGTGGTGAAGGGAGGTTTAAATTGTGGTTTATCCTAATCTCTTTATCAGTTTCAGAGAAAAGCAATTACTCGGGTTAATGTGTTTGCTCTGCACATTCAAAATCCAGCTTAAGTAAATTTTTCAAGGCCAGAGAAAAAGTTTGAAACTAGCTCTGTCTCTCAAAGCCCCCCCTTCCAGCTAAATATTCATAAAATGATTGTTAAGGCTCTAAGAGCTAATTCTTGTTTCATTCCATAACTGGTACAGGGCTTAGTTAGGTGAGTGAGAAGGTTTTATTCATCAGGCTCCATCACTTCCATCTCGGGATATTCTGTTCATTTACCGGGAACCTCGTGAAATAGAAGATATATAATTGATAGAATGGTGCGCATAAAAAGACTCGGGGGTGAGAGTCAGGGCCTTGGGCTTGTGACTTCAGTAGAAATCTCTGTGGACCTTGTACTTAAATGATGTGCACGGCCTATGGTAAACAGTGTTACATGGTTCTCAAGTGGCTTTAGGATTTAAGCATAAGTCCTGTGGAATTTTCACCTTGAAAAATTATGGCAGCTTATGGTAAGTGGCACATTTTTACAAGCAAGCATCCATTTCTGTAGAGGTGGTGAGCCTTAGGTAAAGAAACAGCTTGTTAAAGTCACAAAACTGTACGTACAGGTGAGCCTTAGCAGCTTCAGCACAGAAGGTTGAGTCAGCCTTAGAAAATGTGCAAGGCCCATACAAACCTTAGCCAAGACAGAGACTTGGCATCCACTGCTGCATGAGTGACTATCTGTGAGCAGGCATGTGGTGTTTAAAGTCTTCGTGCACAGACATTAAGAGGCAGGGCCAGTGTTATTACATTTGCCGTGACTTTAGGACACTTCGCACCTGGGAAAGAGGCCCTATGTACTCTTGCTTCTCCTGCTTTTGAATAAAGAGAGGAAATGGGGAAAGCATTACGTAGGGACAACGAGGCTGATATTTAGCAAGCATCACTTCCCACAATGACCACCTTACTCCAGATTTGCTGTTACATGAGCTCTAACCATGGCACAGGACTTTGCATGGCACAGTTTATGACTTCACTCAGGGAAGAAGGGTAGATTTCATTAATAATAGAAGCGACAATGGTAACAACAACAAAGAATAGGAGGCTTGATCATAATTTATTTACCTCATTGACTTGATACATTTCAGAACTTCCTAGCAGGAAAACTGTCACTAATCAGCAGAGGTTCTGAAGGACATAGGAGGAACAGGACACCCTACTGAGTAGCTGCTTCATGAACAAGGTATTTTAAAAGTCCTAGCTCAAGATTTATTGTTAGTACCTCATACCCTTCTACATAAAATGCCTTATGTTTTCTGAATAATTATATGAAAGCGCCAACTAGTTTTATAATTTAAACAAAATCACCAGAGTTTGTTGAGCACATTGCATAACATAATTAATAGGTTTTTCTTTTGGTATTATTACATCTTCCATTTTATTTAAAAAGAAACAACAGTACAATGCTCTTTCCAGATATGGCTTCCCTCTTGATTTAGTTAGAGTTTAGAGTGAAGTGTGCATTGAAATTGGGAACTGAACTTGGTTCTTTTTGTGAAGTGACTGAATTTATCCCTGGTCTGCAAACAATAACTTGATTAAATTGCCAACGACCCTTAGGGTAGGAGATGACAAGACTTAACAAATGTGGAGGCATTGCAGAATAACAAAAGAATCTGAAGGCATTGTTCCCCAGCTATGCGGAGGGCCTTTGCTGTCCTCTGCTTGAGGGGTCCCACAAGAGGAGGGTTCTTCCAGTCCTGCTTGTCTTTAGCAGAGACGCCAGAGCCAAAGGCATTAATGATCTGGGCCATCTGGCTTGTCAGCAACCAGTTTCAGCACGATAATTGCGAAGTGGAATCATTATTTATGCATTTTGGTTCTGTCTACTATTCATTTTGATATAACTTTCCTCAATGTTTCTACTGAAGGGAGAATCAAAGTCCTGCCTGTGTTTTCTTGAGTGTGTTATTTCTGTGAAGGAGATTATTTGGCAGTTAATGTGGATACAGTGCATCTTTCATAAGAAACAACGGGCATCTTCTCTGTCATTTGGAGCATGGTTTGAAAATGTACTACTTGAAACATGCTACTAAGTCCACAGTCATCAGGTATATGTTCAGGTTTAAAATAGAACATTTGTACAAGCCTGACTAGGGTATATTGGTAGAACGATTGGTTACAACTTCTTTCTAAATCATGCTCAAATTTTTGTGAGGTTAAGACTGATGATCCTTCTGGAATCTAAAAGCAGTCTGAGAAGGCACCTGTGTTTTGAAAACTGGTCTCATTACTACCCTTTTGAGAACTTAGGTAGATCTATTTAGAACGTAGGATACAGAATAATTGGACGGTTTTTCTCAACATCACCCAGAAATGGACCTATCCAAAGACAGTCTTTCACTGTTGTTCAGTTTCTTTTGCCAAGTCCACCTCTACTCATTGGCCATTAAGTTTAGGGCTCCTTCACAACCACAACTTCATTTCTCACAAGGAGAAATAGAGGTACAGAGATTGTAATATACTTCCTCATGATCACACAGTTAGTAAGTGGAAGTGAGACTTGAACTGAGGCTCAGTAAGGTTCCAAAGTCCTTGATGATATGATTTCTCATGAATAGGCCTTGATTCCTTTGAAAGACTCTTATTCAGCAAGTTTGAATTGAGTGGGTTTGGGCCTGGGGATTTAGCTCAGTGGCACAATGCCTGCCTGGCAAGCGCAAGGTTTTGAGTTCGATTCCCAGTACCAGAAAAAAACAAAAAACAAAACAAAACAACAACAACAAAAACTTGGATTCTCCAACCCACCCAGATCATTTTTCTTTTTTTTTCTTTTTGTTTTTTTCCCCTACCAGGAATTGAACTCACAACCTTGCACTTGCCAGGCAGGAGCTGTGCCGCTGAGCTAAATCCCGAGCCCCTGAGAATTTGCTTTTTAAACAAGTTGTCAAGAGAAGGTAATTTTCTACATCCAGAAAGTTTGAGAATCTGTTCCAGAGAATACATGGACATTGTCCATTCAGAAAAGGACAAAACTTAACAATAATTTTGGTTTGGTTTAGAAATGGCAATTTAGCTATACAAACTTAAAAGTATGTATTTTCTTTCTTGTATTCCAGAATTCTTACATAGGTTTGTTTTGGAAAAGTAATCTGGGAAAGTTATTTTTTAAAACTATTTATAGTTATAGATAATTAGTATCATATAAATAATTAGCATTAGTACTAGTACAAATAAAACTAGCCAAATAGAATTAAGCAGTATGTCTGAAAACACTGGTCCTGGAATGCTTAGTAAGAAATTACTGAAAAAGAGACCAACCAGATTGTAAGGATTGACATTTGCTCCTATGTTTGCAGTCTTCTGTGACCTGCTGGGCCAAGCCAAGAACAGGAAATGTAAGGCTATGTTCTCTTCCAGGACTCTCTGGCCCATGGATATATAGGAAGTGGTAAAAGCTGTATGGTGACTCCTTAGGAACTGAAAGGCCTTGGGCAAATCAATCAGAGCTTGACTTTCCACATCAGCAAGTCAGGATAATAATACTGGCTAAACTTACCTGAATAACATCTGGATTTACTTAGTGGCAAGTGTGAAGTATTTTAAAAATACTGAGTATTACATAGGGGATCCAAGCAACTAAGATTTCAGTGGCTCTATCCCTTTCCTTCCTGTACTTCCACGTACTGGCTAATGCAGTGAGATACAAAAAACTCAAACACCAGTGGGCTTCCAGTGTCTCATCTGACGCTGTTCTCATGTGCAGCTCTTAGTGGCTGCTATAGACTAAAGTTTGTACCTCCCGTACTCCACCATCCAAGCTTATATGCTATATCCTAACTCCCAAAGTTATGGTGTGAGGAGACAAGGTCTTTTTAATATGATTAGCTCATGAAGGCACAGCTCTTACAAATGGACGTGCAGCCTCTTGTCTCTTCTACCGTGTGAAGGCACAGAGAAAAGACACCTGCCTACTCATTTGTGAGCCAGGAGGCAGACCACATCAGACAGTGAATGCTCTGGGCTTCTGGCCTCTAAAATATGAAAAACATATGTTTGTTGCTTATATGCCACCCAGCCCAGGGTGTTCTGTAATGGTAGCCAGGATGGGCTAAGAGGCTGACCAGGACCTGCCTGGGAGGCTCATGCTCTTGTATCAGCCTGTGTCCATTATAGCAACCTTTAAGGAATCTTCTGCTTTCATCCTTACTGGGATCAGAAAAAAAACACACAAATACCCGCAAAATGTAGAAATTGACCATTGTTACTAGAAAATATTATCTTTCCTAGCACATACATTTGAATACTACTTTTGTTTTTCTTCCCAAAGTCCAGGCTTGTGAGACTCGGTGAATTCATATTTCCAAGGAATGCATGTGCCTGTCCTGTGTTACTTTTGTGGGTTTTCAAATCTTATAACCAGCCTCTTTGCACTGACTGCTGGAAAGCCCAGAGCCCTATGTATAGCTTATCTGTAATGAATGGGTACGGATCTGGCACACATTTGGTTTATGTACTTTAATCTTGGCTTTGTTTTACATTTCCTACTTTGCTTTTCCTTTTGTTCTGTTTTTCTCATTCAATTAATATTAATGTGCTTTAATGTTTCATCGAGTTGCCTTAACTTCTTCCTGGAATAATTAAAGCATGGTTGAAGAGGAATGTGTTTAAACGTTGCGTGGCAAATCTTTATATCTGTGCTCTAGAGCTCCGGATGCATAAAAATATTTGAAAACTGTCTATCTCTGGTATTCTCACCATGTCTAGTTTTTCACTTCTTACCACGTAAAACCTTACATCGTTGTCCTTCCAGCATATGTGGTCTCTCTGGGAAAAGCAACTTTATGACTCTGTAATAAATTTCCTCAGTTTTTGTCTTTCAAGGTATCTAAAACAATTTACAGGGACATTCTTATGTTGATAGATTCAAAATGCCTCTATTTTAATTCTCTAGAAGCACTTTTCCAAAGCCAAAAAGCAAAGGGAAAGAAACACTGGTTAAGAAACAAACAGAAAAAAGCAAGCGAATGCAGGCTGAGGAAAATTCTGCTTTATGAAGTTCCTCCGTCGTATTGCTTCATCCTTAGAACCTATTCAGTATGTGGAAAAATTCATAACCTGGCAAAATAAAAGCATTCATACTTCTCCAGGCTGAATGCCAAATCAAACCATTCGTTTTAATTACAGATGAATAATAACACCCTTAAATTTCTTACAAATAACGTCAGCCTCCTTTTGCTTTTTTGACTGATGGAAGGTGATGAATGAAGACCTTTTAATTCAGCACAGCTGGATGTCTTTTGTTGCACTTCCTCTCAAAGGTTGCTGTGCAGATCTGGCCTGTTTTGTCAGATGTGCTAAAAACAACCTGCCTGACTGGAGGTGGAAACAGCCTTCACACAGGAGACATTTGTGTGATTGAATACCCTGTCCGGACGGCAGCTGTGGCAGTCAGTCTAGGAGGTGGACGATAAGCCATTTGGCTGAGTTCACATGTATGTGTGTGAATGTGTTTTGATTTGATTGTTCAGCTAGGACGAGAGATGGCTCGTTCGGTCAACCTTTGAGGCTGATATGAAAATGACTTTAGTCTTGCTGCCGGTTTAGAGGCAGTTCTGTAACACGAAAGATGTATTTCCTGGATCTAAAGTCCTGATTCCAGTATGAGTTTCAGAAAGTGAAGGAAGCCAGGCCTTCCTCAAACACAGCAGGTCTATGAGCTGCTTGGTGACGTCTGGAGGAGGAGCTGAATTGTGGAAGGTTATAGCTAACACAGCCTTTTCCAAGAATGAACTAAGTGCATTTTCCTGCAAAGATGGTGAAAGAGTACTGCAACCACCCCTCACCATTCCCCTTGCCCGCTGTAGGCATTGAAATGTGATTTGTGCCCGGGTGCATCTAGATCCTGTCTCCCGAGTGCCATTTGCATCTCCAGAAAGATGACTGCAACCAGCCACTGATGTTCGGTCACTCAGCTTAGACTTCAGGTTCCTAAGTGTATATTCTTCATCCACATAGGGCAAATCACAGAGCCAACAAATCAGTTTCCCAATACAGAACAAAACTGGAGTCTTTGTTTGTGCTGAATAGGTGCAAGGTATTTCTCAACCACTTTGTGAGATAGGTATTATCTACATTTTAATGATTAAAAAGAATACTAATTAAATGAGATTTGCAGATAGGCTAGAAGGATGTTATCAAAAATTTTAAAGTGATGGATCCGGAGACTCATATTCAAGTCTAGCTCAAAATCCTGCATTCTTTTCTAAAGTTCACTTTATCATTTTAGCAATGTGTTTAATGAAGCTTAAAGCAAACCACACATTATAATTTAAGATATATGTTATAATTTTGTGTGGAAAGGATTTACATTATTAGGATTTGTTTAATATGGCATAATTGTGCTGAGCTTTGTTTTAAAATCTTCCTCTTCTACACCTTCAAAATGAAAATGAAGACCTTTATGGTTAAACTGCATTGTCTTGGCACTATAGACCATTTGTAGAACCTTCTTTATTTTAAGGGTCTGTCCTGTATACTGTGAGATTTTTAGCAGAATTCTTGGCCTCTAGCAGTTATCAGCAGCACCATTTTCCCAGTTGTGACAATCAAAACTGTCTCCAGATATTGCCAGCTCTCTCCTGGGGGTGAAATGATCTTGGATGGGACCAACTGCTTTAAAACATATGTGTCTATAAAAAGGAAAAAGCTAAAACATGGTCTGGTGGTGTGTGGTGTACATATACAAATTATATTTTGTGAATTTGTCTAAAAATGCACAGAAAATGTGAGGTACTGAATTGAATTTCCTATATATTTATATAAAGTAGTGCTCTACATTTTGTAAATACTTAACTGTAGGTGCTATAATTCCTAGAGCTACTTACAATGCTGAGGTGTAAAAAGTGAATGGAGAAATAACAAAGAAAAATAAAAAGAAATGCTAAGAATTATTGGCTAACCCAATCTAAGTTAGGAAAGAAAGACCAGATAAGCAAAAACAAATAAAAATCAAGAAGAAAAATGCCAGCCATAAATCCAGCCATATCAATAGTTGCATACAATGTGAATGGACCAACTTTTCCAATTAAAAGGCAAACAATGTTAAGCTGTATCTAAGAGCAACTGCAAATGTTGCATGAAAAAAACATTTTAAGTACATGGGCACATAGGATTTGAGGACAAAAGGAAGAAAATCATATACAATTTGAATATTATTTATAATAAATTTGAATAGATCAGTGAGGACTAGGAGTATATTAGGAAGGCTGTATTTAAATATGTACATTCTTAAACAGAGTTTTGAAATATATGAAGCAAATACTGATAGACAAAAAGGGAGATATGAGAAAATCCGTAGATGTATTTGCATATCTTAATATACCTTTCCTAGTAATTGATAGGATAATTAAACAAAGGTAATTGCAGTAAGAAAAGAAAAAATGCAAATAACTTTAACCATGTTTGCCTCATACATATTTACAGGGCACTTAACACAAGTACAGAATATACATTCTTCTAATGTACGTGAACATTGAACCTGGATAGATCATACTGGGTCAAAAAACAAATGTCAGAGAATATCAAAGGATTAGAAATACTAGAATTATTTTCTGTAATTATGTAGCTAAGTAGTAAATCAGTCAGGTAGAAAAATTCTAATATTTAAAAATTAACAAATCAATTTCTGGGCTGGGGATTTAGCTCAGTGGCACAGCCCCTGCCTGGCAAGTGTAAGGTCGTGAGTTCGATTTGCGGTACCAGAAAAAAACAAACAAACAAACAAAAAATCAAATTCTGAATAATCCATGGACCAGTGAAAAAATTATTAAGAGATTAGAAAAGATTTTGAACTAAATGCTAATAAAAACACATTTCAAGATTTGTGACATGCAGCTAATGTCCCAGAATTGGAGAAAGCTTTAAGATTAATTATCTAGGTTTCTATGTTAATAAGACATTGTAATTATTTTAATATAATCATAAGATTGGGTTTGGGGATTTAACTCCGCGGCACAGAACATGCCTGGCAAGCTCGAGATCGTGAGTTCGATTCCCAGTACTGGAAAAAACAAACAAACAAACAAACATCGTAAGATTATTTTAAAAAGCTAGGCATTTTCCTGAAAAAATTAAATCTAGAAATTTCTTTTCACCCAGCTATTCTTCTTTTAGGTACTTCCCCAAAGAGTTAAAGACATATTACAGTAATATATGCATACCTATATTTATAAGCAGCACAGTTCATAACTAAACCTTGGAAGCAGTTTATATGTCCATCAACTTATGAACGGATAAAGAAAATGTGATATTTACACACAGTGAAGTACTACTCTCCAATAAAGAAAGATAAATTTGAGTTATTTGTAGGAAAATAGGTGTACTTGAGGCCATCATGTTAAATGAAATAAATTAGTCTCACGAGCTTAAATATTGCATCAGAAACTCAAAGGAGATCAATCACAACTGCCAGGCAAGCCATGAAAAAAACTGTTCCAGCTCCCAGAAGGCAAGGTGCTAAGGAGAGCCACACAAATTGCTAGGCAGAGGGATTGAAATTGACATCAACCTCCTGAGAGTATAAATAACCATGCTGTGGTGGTTGAACAGTTCCTTTTCCTCTCAGCCGGAGAGAGGGCTCCACCTGACCTCAGCTTTCTCTTTATTTTTCCATCCTTGCACCATCCTTTCCCCCAGGAACTTTGAGAGCTGCACTGTACACAGCAGCCTAGAACTCACTCAGTGTAACCAAGGCTGTGCTTAAACTTGCCACAATCCTTATACTTCAGATGCCCAAGAGCTGGGATATAGGCATGTGTCACTACAATGAACTCTGAGCCTCATGTTCCTTTTCTGAAGAATGTTCAAAATAATATTACCTCAAAGATGGGCATATAATGAAAACTTATTAAAGTAAAAAGAAAAGATGACTTCTCTCAAATCTAAGGAAGTTGCGATACCAAGATTGCATAATTTTTGTAAAAATAATAGAAAAAAGAAGCATACTTTCCAGTTTATTTTATGAAAGCAGAATAACTGTGATACCTGAGGAAGACAGCAAAAGAAAATTGTACACTGATTTCCTTCCTAAAAATCCTTCACAGACTATTAGCACATTGAATTTCACAATAAAAGTACAATACAAAATGGCTAAGCAGGATCAGTATCATTCAGGCTTATGTCCCTTACCTCATAGAAACACCTTCAATTAATGTTTAGTATTTTATTTTTTGGTTTTTTTCCGGTACCGAGAATCAAACTCACGACCTCATGCTTGCCAGGCAGGCACTGTGCTGCTGAACTAAATCTCTAGCCAATACTGTTTAGTATTTTATTGTTTTAAATTACCCTCTTAAGGGGCCTATTAAAAAATTATTGATCATTTCTAGTAATTCATGGTGTTTCTCTTTGCTCTTTTAAGCACTTTTTGATCTATGACAAAACATGTACTTTTCATATGAGGTCAAATTCAAGAAAAATTAAAATGTTTACAAGTTTCATTTTTTTTCTGCTCAAAATAAAAACTTAATTTTTAAAAAAGAAATTGCTCTGGACAAATGCTGAATGTACCACATAGACTTGTCTATTTCATCCAAGAGAAATACTCCAGTGAGACTACTGGAAAGGCTTTCTTTCAGACACAAAAATGAACTTAGGCATTTTTGAATATCAAAACAAGAACGCAACTTCCTACTATTCGTCTCTCACATTCCTCAAATGCTGTTTAGATGATAAAATAAATTACCCTATTTTATCCTTGAAGCTTCTTCTTTAAACAGGCATTATTTTCATCTAAACTGTATGACTTAGGCTTGGGCCAAAGAAAATGGAGAGCAGAGGACTACAGAGAAAATAACTGGTGTATTTTCCAAGGACCTATTGTGTATTCAGAAGTGCTGTAATCACTGTCTAGATAGCTATCAATAGATGCTATGAAATCATGCTGGATTTTCCTTAGACCTGAAAAATCTTTTCTCTAAAATTTATGTTCTGATTGAACTAATATTCCCTTTCCTACTTGATTCTAAGACCACCTAATGAGTTTCTTTCGAAGATGATCGTTATTTTGTTTCACTAGTCAAAAGCAATACAGATTCATAATTCACAAGTCTCAACAAAAAAAGCAAAATTGTCAGCTTTAAAAGAGGAAATGAAGTTGACAAAGTCAGTGTGAGCTATGCATAATCTTATAATTTAAATAAACTGAATTTAACATCAAAAATAATTTTTGAAAACAGTAGCTACTGGTCAAATTAATGATTTTAAAATACTAGTTGCATAAACATAATAATTAAATGAATTAATTAACAGAACAACAATAAGATGACATTTTTGCCTATGAAGCTGGTAGAAATATGGATACAGAGACATTGTTAAATAGGTAATTACACAGACAGGTAGGTACGTAGGTAGACAGAAAGGCATAAATGCAGCATGACACAATGGTCTACAGAATCCGTACAAGTTGGCATTCTTATTTCTTTTGGTGTTGTAAGTTCAAGCGATCTTTTGGGGATGAATATAAGAAGTGGTAGTGATATTATGTTCTTTAAAAAAGTAGGTTTTTTATGGGTAAATATATCCAAGAGTGATCATGCAAAGCAGGAGGGAAATCCATGTTTACAGAAAATATTCAAAGAAACATAATTTAAATAAAAACTTTACAATGAACTACACATTCAGCAGTAGAAAAAATGTTAAATAAATGATGTCATATTCATTCAGTTAAGTATTATGTCAGTTAAAATTATTATGAGAATAATGATTAAAAATTATGATAGAGTAAATCATGTTTATTAAAAGTCATTTACATAATAGTCTTAGATCTTACATATATGTAGGGTTAAGTTAACCATACTTAGTTTGTGGTATATTGTATTTCTCAGTCTGTTACTCCTATTCTATTTTCTCTGTGATGCAAATATATAAATTCTAACCACTCTTTTGAATTGCTTACCTTTGAGCACCCCCTTAGGTGTTCACATTGTATAAATAAATAAACTTTTTCTTCTGTCTTCAGCATCAGACCCATAGTCCACAATGAAAGAAGGAAGAAATATGTAGTGCAAAGGTTGTGTGTCAACAATTCATTCAACAAATCAATGATAAATAAATAATATTTTAAGTTAAGAATATAATAATTTTCCCCAAGTCCTCATGCAATAATTTTCTGTTTACATCTTATTGGCCAGAATTCTGCTGTGTGGCCATCTCAGCATCCTGGAGCACATATGGGAAGGAGTGACTGCTTTTTACTGGGCCCACGTCCATGCTGAAAATAAATCAGTTTTGTTAGAAAGAAAGAGAGAGAAACACAAGTTTTTTCGCACCATGTATAGTGAAGACCGACTGCAACTACAGCCCTGGAATTCATATAAGAAAAACACAGTAAAGAGAAAATAAAAACTCTCTATTTTATCAGAAAACAACCTGGAAAAAAAAAAAAAAAAGAAAACAACCTGGAAAAATCGCAGTTAAAACATTTCAACTGTAGTTGCAAAATATTGTAAAGGGTAACTTAAGAAAGCATTTTAACCTTAGGGGTAAAAACTATTCCTCCATTGCCTCGCCTTATTTTTCTTCCTTTAAAGCTGCAAGCTTGCAGTCTCTCTTCAACATCGTCTGCCTTGTTTGTGCTGCTGTGTCTTCCAGCATCCTCAGCAGCTGTCACGGAGATGAGGGACTCACAGCTGGGCTCCAGGCACAGTGCTCTCGGTCAGCCTCAGTGGGTCTGCTACTGACGCATTGCCTCAAGACATGGTGAACAGTGGTCATTCAAAAAGGGTTAGAAAAGCACCTATTTAAGTCTAACTTCTAATTTTACAGAGAAAGAAACCAAGCAAAAATGAAGAATATTAACTAAAGAACCAAAGGACTATCGGAGGCTAAGCCTTATTTCGTTTCTCTTTATATTTCTATCAGTCACCTTCTACGACGTCTTCAACAGGTTGTCAATAAGTTAACATTACGGTTATTATTTAAAGAATTGTGGCTATGAGGGGTTTGGAATGGTACTTTACCTTTTGAAATTCAGTCCATTTAATTACTATATATGCTTGTAAAAAATAGTTTTTGCCTTTTTTTTTCTGGTTTGAGGTTTTACTTTTATACAAAAATGCCTATATTTTACCTATTTCTCCAAAAGGAATTCATAGTAAGATCAATGATTTATCCATGTGACAACATGCGTTTTGAAAATCTACCAACTGACACTGTGCTGGACACTTGAAGTCTTTGCTTTGGAGATCTCAGAAACTTCTTTTGTGCCTGGAATGGTAATTAGTATACCTGGTCATATAATCAGAAAACACCTCTCATTCCTATGAAATTTCTTCAGGATTTTGGGAAGGAGTGGTGAAGATTTTATTGCTAATAACTATAATGATGGTATACACATGATTATTTTCTTCTATGCAGGAAATAATAATTGTATTTGCTATTTTCAACCTGCATTGACAGAAATAATTTCCACTTAAAATCATAATGATGAAGCTACAAAGTATGACGTTTTTAATGTCCCTACTAACCTCAGTTTAATATCTTGTTTTGGATTTGATATAAGATAGAATGATGAAATTCTTACTCATTTTAATATATTTGGCTTATGATTTTAATTATACATTCATTTTTTTTCCTAACAGCTTGCAAATGTTTAGTATTTTTGTCAGGATGGCCAGCAAGGATATGTGTATTCCCTCATAACATTTGCTCTGAATTCTTTGTTTATTATTCTTAATAACTTCTTGAAAATCTTAATCAGAAAAAACATTGTAGAACAAAGAACTCCAGCCTCGGTCATAACATGAGGAATTGATTTTAGCACTCTGAAAATATGCTGAAGGATAAGACCAGCAAAAATAGGGCGGTGCTTCAACAAACTCTTTTCTGTAAAAACAACAGCTGGATATGCCTGGTGCCATGAGTGGGGGAGGGTAAGGATGGAAAAAACATGTTTTTTTAAAGTGTTGGAAAGTTTTTAGTGAAATCATGATGTCACCAGGATATGTTTTGTCTGTGATTCTAATTTGCATATGTTCCTTCCCATGGAACTATGTAAACTACAAAAGAATGTTTAATGGTACATTTTGCCTTGATTTGGCCAATACTCTTGAGTCCATAAAGCAGACATCATGGATAAAGTATTTCTTTTGTAGATTTTCTCAGAGTAAAAACTAATGAAAAAGGAAAGAAACAGGATGTGGAAATAGCACAACTTTATATTGTACTCATAGAAAAAATGAGACTGTTTTGCATTCCTGATGATTGGATCCCATTTTAACTTTGTATTCACATTTTCTTTGTGCTTTTACTTTGAGATGTGTATTCATTTTGTTATTTTTCCTGTCATAATTACTTATCCATTTTGTTAAATGCTTGTCTTTGCTTTCAAAGACTAACAGATTCAAATAAAATATATTTCTGATAAAACTTTGGCTGTTTGTTTTAATATCAATTTAAGGAATGTCTTGCTGGAAAGCAGAGTTATTTAAGCAGCAGAGAAAAGAGTGTGAAAATCAAGAGCCGTTGTGTTTAGTATTCCACACAGGAATTTTAATTTTAAAAGCACTATGTAAATCTTACAAACATGGTTCTGTTGTCCCTTTAGTGGCCATGTAAATCTCAGGATATGAATAAGACAGTGGGGGAGAATATTGTATCAGTCAGCTTTCCCATTGCTGAACACAATATCAAGACACTTGGCACTTAAACGAGAAGAGGTTTAATTTGACTCATGTTCTAAGGGGATTCAGTCCATGGTTTGCTGACTCCAAGGTAGAAAAATCATGGCAGAAGAGCAAGGCAAACCAAAATGTTCAGGTCCAGCAGCTGAGAAGCAGGGCAGCATGACAGCACAAGAGATGAAGAGGAGAGGGACCAGACATAGTACCCAAGCTTGTGCCTCCATACCCCACCTAGGCACATTTAGAACTGTGCTTCACCAATCCTTTGGGAAGCTCCCAAGCCAATCAAGCTTAACCATTACAAAGGGGAAGTCACACAAAGTGAGCTTAACTATCAATGTGCCAGGTACATCTAATTCCCTTAATGTGTTTGCATATGCTATGGTTAAAAATGTTTTTTGGCATTTATTGATGAGTTTAATTGCTCATAATATGGCTGATTAGGTTATCTGAAGTGCTGATAAGCAAAGACTGCTGAGTAAAAATATTTCTTAATGGAATATTTTTTATTCCAAAGAGAAAAATCAATAAAAATGACACAGAATTTCAAAACAAGATGATAGGAAATTAATAATTGTTACTACATTGCATATTGTTATCTTTAAAGTAGTTGCTCAGATTACCAGATATAGGCATGCAAAATGATCACACAATATAAATACTAACTGTTCTTTTCAAGTATATATATATATTTTTTTTTTTTTCTCTTCCTTCTTTTCTCCTTTTCCCCATCCCAGTTGTTCTTTCCTTTTGAGCAGTTACTTTCCCTTTCACAATATCTGTTATATGTTTTGGATCTTATTTCCTTTTTCAGTTTCTTACACTAGGGAGAAAATACGATGCTCACACATGCGGGACTGATTTGTTTCACTTATGAATATGGTCTCTAATTGCATCCATTTGCTTATAAAAGCCTCAAGTTTATCTTTCTTTATAGTTGAGTAATACTCCATTGTATAAAAATACCACATCTTTTTTAACCATTCTTCAGTTGATGGGCATTTGGGTTGTTTCCAATATTTAGCCATTACAAATTGTGCTGCTATAAACATTGGTGCATGTATATCATTGTGGCATGATGTTTTCAATTCTTCTGAAAAAATACCCAGAAGGGAAATAGCTGGGTCAGATGGGACCTCTAATCCTAGTTTTCTGAGGAATCTCCACACTGATTTCCACAGTGGTTGCAACAGTCTACACTCCCACCAGCAGTGAAGAAGGGTTCTTTCTCCCTACAGCCCCTCCAGCACTTGTTCTTGGTTGACTTTTTGATGATATCCATTCTTTCTGGGGTGAGATGGAATCTCAGTGTTCAAAAAATCCTAAAAAGCATCAAAGAGTTAGTAATATAAAACAGCTTTTTAAGATAACTTTAAACAAAAAGTAGGAAGGAGAAAGAGTAAGGGTATTGGTGCAGCCACTTTAAACACGAAGCCCTTTTTTGAGTTAAACTTTGAGTTGTGAGATTAATACCAAGGCATAAAGACTGAAGTCAAAGCTTAAGGTCTGTCCAGGGTTCAGGAGTCAAATAGCAGCCCTTCTCTTAAACTGCAGCAGCAAAATGTATCTCCTCAAGATTAGAAGGAGTGGGACTTACACCATCTTCACCAGTCTCACCCTCAGGAGGGTACCAGATAATTTATTTTAACTGTGAACCAGATCAAGCAAAAAAACACTTCCTGAGAAGCTGTAAACATGCGCCAGCTATCTCACGGATTTGTAGCAACAATTAGCACTACTTGTGATCATCTCTAGTGGAAACTGTGACTCTAATTTTAAAACTGCTATTTAATCATTGAGATGACTGGAAATAGTCTCAATATGTGGCAAAAACAAACGTCAATACTTTATGCAGGAGCCTACTTTCATTTTAGGTTTCAAACAGTTTTACATCCTCCACCCTTACTTCTACCCCAGCCATAAAAGAACGTAATTTGCGTAGTGAAAAATAACCTAGCATGTAAGGAAAAAAATACTGCATGAGCGGAACAAGCAGAGAGAACAGACAACGTAAAGATACCTTCAAAAATTTTTCTTCGATTTTTGAAGGAAATAAAAGTATGCGAAGTCCTCTGGGTCTTCAAAGCCTCGCTTGCTTATGCCCTTGGACAGAATACAATCAAACCATTTCTCACTACACCATCTTCTTTGTTGACCCATTTTTTTTTTTGTTGTTTACAAGAGAAGAAGAAATCTTATGGCCCTGAAGGGCCTCCTTTCAACTTTTCTCAGGAAAATAGTGAGATAGGAATGGATAAACTTTGTTAGTTTGTAACACAGAAACTCAAATTGCTGTTTCCCCGAGGTCAAGAATTATTTAATATCAGCAATTTTGTATGGTGCAATCTAATGTATTAGTTAAGCTAAGCTGGTATTTCCAAGGGACCATAAGTGCAAGTAATCAAACAAATGTGGTTTAATTCTTTCTCAAGTAATAATCCAGATGTGATCAGTTTGTGGCTAATGAAATGACTCACTTATCTTCAACTGGTATTTTTCCAATTTTCTCTGATTTTCTCTCATTTCATATGCATAAGTACAGTGGAAGATGAGGCCTAGAGCAAATAGGCTTCTCTAATAAGAGAAAACACACAAGCTGAGCATATTTCACTTGCATCACAAGCAAATGGCTCCACATTCAACACAGTTGCTCTTAATTTCAAAGTCATGTTCTTAATAATTGTCTTTTTCCTTTAGTGAAATTTCTGCTCCGATTATTATTCTTTTGTCTGTGGTCTTTTGGTCTTTTGGCTAGTAATCACATCCAATGGAATATTATAAATACACAAAGACATGTATACGCACACACACATATTCCTTACATATTCATTTTTCACACTGACAAATAAGCAATTCTCCATTTCCTGTGTTGCAGATAAGAAGTTTGACGCTAAATATTAGTGGTTTTGCTTAGCAAATTACCACTTATTTCTGTTAGGAAGCTTATTCATGTGTCTTCTTGGAATTCAGGGGTTTTGTCGGGATGTATGTCATTTTGCCTTGGTCTGTACTGATGTCTTTCCTGGAATTCATGGAACTTTTCCAATCAGAGAATGTAAATATTTCCTCTGCTTAAAGAAATTTTAAAAAGTTTCTTTTCAATAATTTCCTCTCCAATATCTATTGGTTTTCCTTCGTCTGGAATGTGTTTTTTCCCATTTTAGGTTTCTTTGCAAGATGGGCCGTATTGCTGGGCTTTGAGAGAAATTACTCCGGTGATGCTCAGAATTCAAGAATGTAATTGGGTCAAGCTGTGTGGGGTTGTGGGGGTGAACACGGTGCAGGACAGTGCGATCACCCTGGACCCCAGCAATCACCCTCTGCACTGTACACATTAGGATGGATGGGGTGCATGTGGCTGGTGGGGGGCAAAGCTGCATCCTGGAATGTTCTAGGCATAAGCGGACAGTAAAGTCAGACTTAGAAGACGACAAGAGTGCTCTTGGTCAGTGTACTGTGAACTTGACTCACTTGGAGGGAATTCACTCCAATGGAGCAGGCTTTAGTAAGATCTTTGAGGCCGGTGTGTTTATCCCTCCCTTGAGCATGAGATTGCTCTCCCTGATTCTCAGTCTCCTGACTTTCTTCTGAATCCTTTAGATGCAGACAACTTGCTCAATTTACCCAAGCAGGTCTGGCTTCAGGGCGGATCATCTGTCAACTGTACCAGCTGTGGATAGTTGTCAATCTGATACTCAAGCCCTCCTGCCTCTGTCTTACAATTCCAGTGTGTATTTATACTTCTTGCTCTATATCACTAGACATCTTTTATTACTTCATCACTAAGTTCTTTAAATTACTTTTTATTCTCTTCACCAGTAAGTTTTATAGTAATTATTTCCTCTGCAATTCGCCATTATTTTTAAAATTTAAAAATCATGTTTTCCAAATTTAGAAAGTTAGTGGTGTTTGTGGTGTTCGTGTCTGTGTGAGTGTGTGCTGCACACACGCTGCCAGTAGCTTCTCTTTATTTTATAGTATGGACCCCTTGCTTTTTCTTCTCATTTCTTGGTCCCGGTAGGGTGATGTTTATTCTGGGTCATGTGCTGCTTTTTCTCCTTTTGGGTGCTTTCCCTTAAGTTAGTTACTTTTTTTTTTTTTTAATTTAGTCCTGGAGCCATAAGTGCAGCCAGTGTGTGTGGGTGGTGGTAGATACCGATGAGGTCATGCCTTCCACTGGAACATTTTATGTATTGGTCAGTGAGTGACCTGTTGTGGTCCCTTGAGCATGTCTGTGTGCTCCTTGTTCTTCGTAGAACATACAAGTGCTGGCACTCTTGGACTTCAGTGACCTGTCCTGACTCTAGCGAAAGGCTGTGTGGAGGCCGGGAAAAGGCAGGGAAAAGGGCACGTTCTTTAGGAAGCTCTGAGGAGGGACAGTGTCTCTCATTCGTGGGGTCAGAGTCCTCAGAGAACTCTTCTTCAGGGATCTGCTTTTGTCCTCACCTCAGCCTTTCTTTGGCTGATGCACAGAAAGAAAGTATATATATATTTACATATATAATATATGTTTATATATATATATTATCTTCATGCACTTATTAGGATGCCAAGGATTCCAAAATGTGTGCATATTGGTTAGCAACATGCCGAACTACAGTGGAACCTGACAGACCTGACACAAAAGGAAAATTCAGTGATACCCTTCATGCCTTTACTGATAATTTCAAAATATTTCTTCTCATCATGGATTTTCGTGAATTTTTATCTTCTAAAATATTGCACTGAAATATTATTTATTCTCCTTACTGAAGTTTGGGTACAACTTCAATTTTTATATCCAAAAGAAGGGCTGCACTCTCCTCACCCTTGGCCCTCCCGATCCTGCCTGCTTAAGCAGCTCCGGAGGTCACGTCCTACTGCCGTGGGACCAGCGTGCAAGTAGGTGTGCGGCTCTTCAGAGGAGGCTGGCAGGAGTTTCTGAGAACCATCTTGAAAAATATTCAAAGATTTTCTAAAAGCAGGACAAGGAAGATATGTACGTACTATCTCATCTTCTCCACGTGTCTCTCTTTGCCATTCATGTTGTTTTCCACTATATACAAATTCCAACATTAATGCTGTGTGTAGGAAAAAAAATCAAGTCATACAGAAGGATTAAAACAGAACTAAAATTAAAGTCATTTCCCTCACTCAAGTTTCCTTCCTCAGAGGAAAAGAAAGAATAACTAGTTTAAGTTTGGTTACTGTTATCTGTTTTGGAAATTTTTATTTTATTATTTCTTTTATTAAGGCTCCCTCTTTTTTTTTTTTTTTTTCCTTAGTTTTCCCTCTTTCAGGAGTTCTGCTTTTTTTGGTTTTCTTTCTTTTTTTTTTTTTTTCCAGTACAGGGAATCGAACTTAAGACCTTGCATTTGCCAGGCAGGCGCTGTGCTGCTGAGCTACATCCCCAACCACTTTCAGGAGTTCTTGACAGTTATGTTCTGGATCTTCCAAGTGAAATTCTCTTATATTTGTTTTCTTTCCTTGTACTCTTTGTTGTAAAAGAGTTCCTCAGATGTTATTCTCTAGTAATTTGTATTTTTCCTTCACGGTTTGGCAATTGTAGTTTTAATTTTCATCAGTTCTTTTTCTTGTTTCTTTTTTTTTTTTTTAACAGCAACCTGCTCTTGCATTATGAATTAGTGACAAAATATATAGAATATATTACAAATAATAGTATGAAAATATATAAAGCCAAAAACTGATCATGGTTTAGGCTTTCAAGGGTTTCTTTAAGAAATGATAATGGAATGGAAACTTAAATGATGCTAAAGAATTCCTTGTGCCAACGAGGAATTACCTAGTCAGGCAGAGACGGAAGGGAGAGCAGTATGGAAATGGGTTATGGTTAGAGGATTTGCCAGTTAAAGGAACAGCCCAAGGCAGCCATGATTTCTTCTCTGCACACAGCTTTGAGGCAATCCACACATTTGATATGTTCTCTCACACTCTCATGCCTGGTGTTCTTTAATTACAATTTTATACACCTCATTGACATAAGACATTTAGAAACTCTTAAAATCTATGTATGTTGGCTTTTTTGTTGTTAATATTTTTGTACAACAGCCTTGTTTTTCTGTATTACTTGAAAATGCCTTCAATATTTTCAGCATTTTAGAATTTATGTCTTCCTTTTCTTATGACAAAATTGGAAAATGCACATAACCATAGTAAATAGTTTATTCAATCTAGGATGCACTAATTCTGGCACATATTTATTGTTAAGACATCTTATTGAGATTCTATTTCTAAATTTACTTTGGGATTATTTAAATCATGAAAGATTTCAACATATGTTGAAGTTCCCATTATTACAATATGTTTATTTATACTCATAGTTTTGACATTGTCTAGCACTATAAAATAGTATTCTATAATGTTTCATAGTTTTGATCCTTTATCAGAATCAGATTACTGTAATTTTTCTTTTTACTTTTTAAAACTTGAATCTTTTTTGTCTAAATTGAAAGGACTTCTACATTTTCCTAATAAATCATTCTCTAGCTTGTGTGAAAATACTATTTTCTATAGTATTTAAGGAGGATGTTGTAAAAATTAAGACTCGTTTTTTCATATAACATGAGAAATATTATTTTAAAATTCAGTTTAATATACTAAACTATTAAATTTGAAATTACATATTTTTTGTTTTAAAAACTCTTTTACAAACCATACCTTGAGTTTTACAGTAAGATTTACAATGGTTTACATTTACCTACATGGGTAACTGTTTTTAATTATATTATGTCATCTGTCTCCTTCAGCTCTTTATTTTCATTAATCTCTAGGTCCTAATTTCTTAGGGGATCTCCTGTGTCAGATACTTTATGATTTTTGCACACATATTGCCTTAAGTATAGAATTTGTTATTGTCATTTCTATCAAAATTAAATGGTTATTGATTCATCCATTTGTTTTCAAGTATTTTGTTTTATAGATGAAGTTTCGAAAGCCTAATATAATCCCTTTATACTTAACACACCTGTTGAACCTGGCTATTTTTTACACTTTTATGAATTGTAATACAAAAATGTGACCAGGGTACATGTAAGTATAGATATTTTTGCTAGAGTTCATGGTAAACTCAGTCAACATGCATACATAAAAGGCTATGTTATCTTCTACATTCTATACATTTAGTGTAGTAGCATATATTATTTTTTAACATAAAGTCCTAGTGATAGTCTAGCAAGTAGTTAATTATTTCAACTAGTTTCCTTCTTTCTACATAGTTCTAATACAAAATAACTCAGGTGACTATATTAAGAATTAAATAAAACTGATCAATCTCCTCGCTTCCTGGTACCTATCTTCTATTTTGCTGTAGATGTATTATGCATGTGTACCAACTCCCCACAAGGAATGTAAACATTATTACTGCAAATATGGACTAGTAAAAACTAAAAGCTGAAAGAATTTTTTAATGCTGAATCTTAATTTTTTTCTTCCATCAGATTTTATTGGTACAATTTAGATATACATAATGATCACATTCATCATAGAAAATTTGTACCTGTACATGATATAACTTGATTCTTTTTTCCCATTCCCCGACCCTGCCTTTAACTCCTTCTCCTCTCCCTATTTACAAAAGCTTTGTTTTCATTTTTCCTTCTCTTACTTTTTTATTTTTCCCTTCTTTCCTCTCCTCCACTCCCTTGTTCCCCTTCACATTTGAACATTTTCTTCCTATTTCATGGAAACTAATTTACATTTTAGTCCTATTCCCACTTTGAGAGACTGAAAGAATGAGATGAGATAATTCAGGTAACATTAAAGAGGGTGTCTGGTACATGGTAAGAACACATACGAAAAGGGAACATTTTTCAGTTTGGAGACACTTAATTTTTTTTTTCTTCTTTGTAAATTGTACTCCTTTTTTTACTCAGAGATAGCTACAATTCTTTTGTCTCCATTTTCTTTCCATTATATTTATCAAGTACCTCAATTCTTGTTACTTCTTTCTTTTACATTCTGCTAAAGTTTCAAGTTTGCCTTCAACTTCACTGCTTTCCATTTCAGTTGTGTGAATTTTACTTCTCACTGCCGCTAGCGCTGGTTACAATTTGCTCTTTCATTTCTACATTCATGCATCCTATTTAACCTGTGTTCTTGTTAAACTTCTCCTGTTAGTAGCCTCTACAGAGTACCATTCTTGCCAACAAGAGTTGGCTTGAGTTCTTTTGAAAATCTCTTAGAATGCTTTTCTATTTGTAACAAGTCAATTTTTCTTACTTATTTGAAGTTGATGTTATTCCATTCCTTTCCATTCTATTTGTAGGTTCATGAAGAGAGTTTCTCTCCTCACTTGAGACACGTCATGGTCAAGCCATACTTACTGCTTGTCAGCGGAACCTGATTACACCTGTCTTTGCTTTCTTTTTGGCAAATAATTTTATTTCCTTCAGAGTATAGAAATAGTTCAGCCTACCCTTCCAGGAGAGATTATTTCTGAGTAACATTTTCTAAGCCTTTTTCTGCTAGAGCATTCCTGTCCTGTATAATGATAATACCACAGATTTAAAAAGGAGGGAGGAAGGTGATCCATTCACAAGCAATTTTAATAAATATTGTTGGAAACTTACTTGAATGGGCTGCCTGTGTCCAACATCTTAGAGTTGACACATACTAGTGTATGTTATGAAGTCAGACCCCCTGTATAGCTCCTATTATAATTTGTAAGAAATTAATGTTCCACAGAAAAGAGTTTAAGTAACAGAACTCTAGAACCTGCTGGCTCTACAGAGGTGGAGTGTAACTCCCCCAACCTGTCCATAGCCTGGTCTTCTGATACTTTGGCTTGAATAACATCTGGAAAACTACGTTCTATTACATATTCTGTTATCAATGTGCTTTCTATGTCTTCCTGTCTGAAGTGTTACCATTGTGGGTCTGAACTGGTCTGTGTGTCACTTCTGGAGAAGTCTGCTGTGAGAAGCTGCTGAGCTGGGGGAGCCCTGTTTTCCCTGAGCTGGCTGACGTCCTTTGCTGCCACCAGCGGGCAGGGCCATGGATGCACTAAGCTCCTTGTGGATCGATGCATTGACCTCGGGCTGTTTTCTTTGCAGAAATAGGGCAAAATCTCTCTGTCTTCATACCTGGACATATGTGTATCTCATTCACAAAAGCACCACCTAATTTCAAATGTTTCACAAAGATTTCAGAGGAGGACTCTGTATTTTTCATGTTTGTGTGTGTTTTTATTTCTACACACATGGTGTCCCCTGAGCTTGGATTTCAGTGGACACTCATGAGAGACTGATAGGATGTATTCAATATGGGACAAACAACTGAGAGGTCAACCTCCTTGGTGCAAATGCCTGGTCCCCTCTTCTCTGTCTGTAAAGACTTCTTGGTCTTGTGTGTCCTAACCCTCCCGGTGGCTGTGCCACTTCACATGCACAGACAGGCTCTCTTTCAGAGTACAGCCCCTCCCTACTGCTTTTCCACAATGCAGATTTCCTTTCTCCACCAAAGGTTTTCAAGGAGACTTCCTGCTCTGCAGAACACGTTGAAAATAGAGTGTTTCTTAAAATAGTTTTTTTTTTTTTTTTTTTGAGACAGGGTCTTGCTGTGCAGTTCAGTCTGGCCTTGAATTCACAGCAATCCTCTTGCCTCAGCCTCGGAAGTGCTGGGATTACAGATGTGAGTCCCATGCCCAGCAAAAACAGGTTTTAATAGTAGACTGACACCACAACCTTAGAAGTTTGCATGTGAACTGAGAACACAAAATGGGATGAAGCAGGTTTTCTAATGTTGTATCATCAATAGTAACAGTTTGGGACCAGAATTTAAGCTCTTTTTTTTTTTTTTTTTTAACTCTACAGCTCTTTTATTTTTCAAAAAAATATTACAAACCATGCTGCTTCTTTATTCTATCTAGTCCAAGTAACCATCCATAATTCACTCAGACATGATTCTGCAAGTTACAGTATTATAACAGAAAACAATATTCTTTCCTGAATCTAGTGAATAAGGCCAACAAGTTGAGGGTTAGGCTGTAAAAAATAAATTAAGCATAAAAGAACTTTAATAAAGATGGCTAAACTACAATGCTTTATTTCTAAGAAATTACCATAAATGTTAGCAATAAAAATCTGACAACTATTATTCTAATTCAAAGAAAGTGTTTTAAACTACAATAAATGTAGAAATGTTTATGACTACTACTGTTTATTAACAAATTATTGTCACAGCAGTAACTGTGATGAAGAGTTAATGGTAGATGTAGCCACATACAGTGAAGAAATTATTTCTTTACCTCACTGTTATTTTTATGACAAATGTCCCATTCTATTTATTCAGTAGTCATCGGGTATTTTAAATGTCCCATAATCTTTCTCCATTCAGCTCTGTTTTTAAGATACTTGAAACGACAATAAAAATCTCATTTCTGTTTTCTAGCTCAATATTCTATTCATTCTTTTCTTTCTGCACAAGAAATTTCTTAGGTAAATAAAACTCATAGAAAAGAGGTGCATCAGAAGAAACTAATTCTGATAGTTTGGTTTTTCTTTATTCATTTTGAAGAAAAAAGATAAAAAAAGTTACAAAATAACAACAATGAAGACACAAACAAAACAATAAAAAAAGTAAAAACAATACAGGATTTGAAAACAAGATGATAGGAATTAGCAATAGTTGCTATATTACATATTGTTATCTTCGACAAAGTTGCTCAGATTACCAGATGTAAGAATGCAAGATTGATCAAACAATTAAAGACAATGACAAGTAGTAAAAAAAACTTAGAAATGATAAAGAGCTTCATTAAACAAGATACTAGGAATTCAGCAATGGTTGTTATATTGCATACTGTTGTCTTCAGGTTAGTTGTTCTGGTTACCAGGTATAAGTACGCAAAATTGGTCAAGAGAAAAAAGAAAAAAAAAATTAAGTTTTTTCTGTTCCTTTCAATAAACCAATAGACATCAGCAATATACCTATCTCAGCTATCCTTGTATATATGTATACATATATTTTTTTTTCTTTTAGTTTTAAAGAGGGTTGCTCCAAATTTCTACTAGTTCGTTGAAAAGAACAGTTAGTGCTTATATTGTTTGAGCAATTTTGCGTGCCTATACCTGGTAATCTGAGCAACTACTTTGAAGATAACAATATGCAATATAATAACCATTATTAATTTCCTATCATCTTATTTTGAAATTCCTTATAGTTTTTATTGTTTTTTTTCTCTTTAAAATAAAAAAGAAAGTTGCTGCTCTCTTTGCAAACAGACTATCTGGAAGACAGCAGATTGTAGGCCCGGCCGCCTGCTGGGCAGTAGCCTGGGCACAGCCAGTCTCCCGCTGCCTCTGGCAACCAGGGAAAGCATTTGCTGCTGTGTGCTGCGTTCCCTGCCCCACGCAGCTAAAATGTCAGTGTTGCCCTGCTTTAAAAAATGGCCAGGGCCTTGCAAGTCAGGAGAACTGGAATGAAAGGCTAATTTATTCACATTAATTTTTTTGATTAAACTTAAATTCAAGTCCTCTGAAGCAGCCGTTTTATGCCATTGGATCATCTGCTCATGGCCAACTGCCAAAAACATTTATCCAAAATAAAAAGGAATTACAAGCCAGGCAATCTAAACTTCAAAACAAGGAATCCCTTTTCAAGAAGTTCACCCTACCAACCGGTTATCTCTTATTCATTCAAAATGGGTTTGATGGGGGCTGGGGATTTAGCTCAGCGGCAAATCGCCTGCCTGGCAAGCACAAAGTCGTGAGTTCGATTCCTGGTACCAGAAGAAAAACAAAACAAAAACAAAAAAACCCGAAATGGGTTCGATATTCTGTAGGTGACAAGGCTTCAGTTATTAAAAACTATCAAGGAGTAGGTGGTCTAACAAAAAATGCTTGCTGCACAGTTTGAGAGACTGGAGACCCATAGTCCAGGGCCTGGCAGATTTTGTCCCCTGAGGCCTCTCTTTCTGGTTTGCAGGCAACCACTTTCTCCCTGTATCCTCATAGGACTTCATTCATTCATGTGCACCCCTGGTGTGGACCGGGTTACCCTTATGCTCATCTCATTTAACCACATTGCTCTTAAATACCAGGGAATGCAATTTCACTCTTTGGCTCTGGCCTATTGTCTAACTGGCCCATTTGTATCACTTGAATTCTTTTGAGATTGAAAACACCAACTGTTTTTGTACCCTAAGCTGAAGGAGTGGCAAGCAATGGTTGTAAAACTAAGGAAATAAAAGAAAGCAGTGAGCCAAAGAGTGCGAGAAATGAAATTGACTGTGCTGCCTTCCCGCTCGACGCCATTATTTCAAAAAGCCTCAAACCAGCAAACAGTTCAGCAAGCAGCTGGGACAAAAAGGCAGAGTCCATTAAGCCCAAGATTAGAGTCGTCAAGCTCTAAATCTATTTCTGAAAATGTTCTTGGCTGTGATTATTCAAACATGGAACCAGCTTGAAGGGAATTAAAAGTAAATGTACTGCACTTTGCAAAGAATGACTGTGACAAAACACACTTCCATAAAACAAAATAAACACCAAAATCAAGCCTGTAGCCTGGCAGGAAGAAACTGACCTCTCAATGTATAGCCACAGAAGGGAGGCAGGAAGAAGTGAACAACAGCCAGGCCTGGTTCACAACATGCACACCCTCAGAAGAGGACAAAAAAGAACCATCCTTGTAGCAGAGGTGGGGCCTCCGAGGCAGTTTGTAAAATGGATTGTATTTGTTTTCTGTGCTGCATAACAAAGAGCTGAAAATTAAGAGGCTTCCAGCAATATATATTTATATGCATAGTTTCTATGGATTGGGACACCAGAAATGGCTTCCTTGGTCCTTTGCTCAGAGAATTACAAAGCTTCAAAAAAGGAGTAGGCTGGGCTGGGTCATCCTTGGAGATTTAACTTGGGGAGCATGTGCTCCTGACCTCTCAGGTTGCTGACAGAATTCATTTCTCTATGGCTACAGCACTGAAGCCTTCATTTATTTCATTGCTGGTGTGCGCTCTCTCCCCCAGAGGTTATCACGATGGCTGACCATGTGGCCTTCTCCTGCATAGCCACCTCTTCACGATGACTTCCAAGGGACACAGAGAACACATCTGCCGGCATGCTGAAGTTTTAGGGAATGTTATGTAAGCATAAATATAATACCCCACCTCCCTTGCTGTAGTAACTCTTTTGGTTACATGTACTTTGCAGTTTCTGTCCACAGTAGAGGACAGAAAATTACACAAGGGTTTGACCAGCAAGAGGTGAGGGGGTCACTGAGAGCCTGTCTGTCCTTGAGAGTTTTTTTAGAGAAAGTAACCTGGGCTCCTTCATGGCCTAAAGAGTTTCCTCTAGTATTAGGGGATCTAGTCTTTTCTTTTTCTTCCCAGTTAAATTTGATAAATATTTTGGGTCAGAGACTTCTGTATGTCTCCCGTTTCCTTCTATACTGAATTTAGGGAGCATCTTTATTAAGATGATTTGGTTCTTTATGTACTATTTTGCATTTGGTATATCGAAGACAGATACTTTACATGTTAGTTCATAAATCAATCCCAAAAAGCACATTTGGACAGAAATCCCAGAATTAGAGCTAAATACAGTAATTGTATAGTCTTTAGGGTTCTTGCCTGGCTATGGGATGAGTGTGTTCATGAGTGGGAAAAATACAAGTGTCACTTTGTGTAGCCAACGAAGCAGCTTTGTCAAAGATTATTAGTTGTGTGATAGCTGATCCATTCTTACCATCCTTTCCTCTCAGTTTTTAGCTGGAACTGCAGATGATAATGAAGACTAATAATTAGTAGGCAATACAACTATATCAATTAGGCAATACTACTAATAATTAGCAGGCAATACAACTTATTCCTCAGAGTGACTACATGTCTTCTAATGCTCAAGGCTGTCCTACACAGCACAAGACTGTCCCATATCCCACAAGACTTTTGAGTGTCTTCTCTTATATTTGTGTACATGAAAAATCTATTCACAGTTATCTGGGCCTAAGATCTAACCCTGATCTTAAAATAATATTAAATGCTTTTGCATGGTTTTAACGTACTTTGTGTTATCCAAAAATGCAACTACCATGAAAATGGGGGGATGATTTTATTTTGTTTTGGATGGAATCTTACCAAGAAGGTTACTGTTGCAGAAAAATCAAATCACTGAGATCAATGGTCCTTACTATAAGTTTTTTTTTTTTTTTTTGACACAACTGAGAGACAGGACAGAGGTAAGAGAAGCCTTTACTGCAGGTGCAGGAACGCTATAGGAGAATGCAAGAACCCTTTGAGGAAGAGGCAGGGGAACAGTGAATTCATTGAGTTGGGTTGGGGGTGGAGTTCACATTGGCGGTTTAAGTGTTGGATCCAAAGCTGATTGGGGAAGTGTTGGCTCAGGCACGAAAAAGAAACAGGAAGTTGAGGTTAAACTGGGAGAAAAAGAAGATGGAAGTTAGTCTTCAAGCGACGTGTTGTTGTTTTTTGGACTTCTATGCCATGTTGTATTAGAAATTCAATCTCACTGATTTCTTTTAATTTTTACTCAACTTATTTGTAGATGAGATATGAGGAATGAATGCAATTTTAATGAGTATTGATTAATATTTTGGCTTACATTAGTGAATATAATTAAGGGAAAATGAAGATGTACGGTAGGACTTTACTCATTAATCAGTAACATGATGGAATTCTATGCTGAATTAGTTAATGGATTTCATATAGACAAAGATTATGTATTATTTACAGTATACCAGCAATGACTACAACACACTTTTAATTTAAAGTGCATTGGTAGCTTTTCCTCCTTCATGTCCATAAATGTAGACAATAACAAAATAAATCAAGCCTTGATTTGTAGTTTTTATCTATTTCAAAAGTACAAATTAACCTAGCATGAGATTTTAAACTATCAATGTGACACCACTGAAGTAGAATACAGAAAAAATCCACAGTAGCAAGCATTGTTTAGTATTTGTAGCAGATAGTTAAAAAACATGTAGAGCATGTGTAATATACTCAAGGACAGAAACAACAGTAAAATGCAATAAAATAATGAATTTTGAATATTGCTTTTATTTTTAAGAGCTTTAATTATAACTTCATAAAATTAAATAATGCCTTTGAAGAAAACTGGTCAGCAGTATTATTGGAAATTTAGCAGTCAGTTCCCAAGAGTCGGTCCAAGTTGACACTGACACAATACTGGTTTCACCCCAAGGATACAAGACTGATGCAACATGGCAGAACGAGCCATGTAACACACAATTAAGAGGATTTTTAGAAAGCCATGTAGTCATCTCTCTATATGACTAAGAATTTTTAATAAAATTCAATATTCAGTCACAATAAAAATCTGGCAATCCAGTATTAGATTAATGAGATAAATAGTATGTACAAAACTCTACATCTAACACAGCTAATACGAAAGATGGTGGTGAGATACTGAGAAAGCGAGGGTAAATGAGCAATAACAAGGGCAGACTAGGCCAGTGTGACCCAAAGGCAGAACAACAAGTGAGCTGGTGGCAGCCATAGAAATACTGAAGTTACTGTGGAAGCCTCAAACTTCACAGAATGAAAATTTGTGTGAAAGGCATTGGCTTAGAAGCCCCATGAGGTACCACTACACTCGTCCTTATTAAAAGTGGCACTTCTGGAGCTGGGGTGGAGCTCAGCACTAGAGCATTAGCTAGCCTGGGTCAGGCCCTGAGTTCAATCTCTAGGACTGAAAGCAGAGGTGCTATTGTAGAACTAAGACAGATGTGACTCTGCAGACTGCAGTCAAGTTGCTCCCTCTCTTAGCCAAGAAGCAGTCAGTTGGCATCCAGATTCTGCAGTTCAGCCAATCAGATATGGTGTTACTTTTTGCTCCTTTCTTTTGAAACTGGCAGAACTTTCTTAGAAAGGCAACCCCAGGAAACGTAAAAACCAGAAGTCAATACAAAGAAGTGAAATAATTCAAAAAAGTTTAAATCTATAACAGTAGCAAGTTTGGAACAATCTAATAGTTTTTTTGTGATTTTTTTCCTCATGATATTTAAAGCATTTATGAGTATAGATATGCTATATTTAAGGTTTTAATTGAATATTTCACACAATTTGATTAAGTAGTTTCACAAACAGAGAAAATTTAATGTGTGACTTCCATCTTGTTAATTGAGTGAATATTGCTATGTAGAGGAATGCTACTTGCTTAGTATTAGATAAATGTTAGTGTACACTTCATAAGGAAAATTATTAATTAAGAAAGGTAGTAGTGAATGCCCACATCCATACATCAGACCTATTCAGACACTGAGAAATCCATCAAGAATATTCACTATGTTTAAATTCAAAAATACTCACACAGTTATTTATTATAGTAAACAATGCTTAGTTCTAATTTAGGATTCTGGTTGAAATTATCACCCAGTTATTGAATACTAATAAAATCATTTGTAAAAATGAAACACAGGGGCTGCGGATACAGCGTTTGTATGCCTGGCAAGTGAGACGTCCTGAGTTTGATTCTCAGTACTAAAAAAAAGAAAAAAGAAGAAGAAGAAGCACAAGGTATTCACTGAAAAGAACTATGTGAAAAGAGCAGGGGATAAAATGGTTTGTATAATATAATATTCAAAATTTTATGATTATAGATATTCAAACATGTTTTGGTTTTTCAATTTCAATTAGACTACCAAGAAAATACATATCTTTTTATAATAATCTAGTAAAGTCAGAGAATAGACTACAAAGATCTGATCATACAAATCTTTCCTATTTGTAATTTTAAAAATTCTGTGAGTGTGATAGAAGTATTAGTATGGAAATAATTGGAAAGTGCAAACTACAATTATTAGTAATATTCTTTGAACTCAGAAACATTCTTTTAAGATACAGCCTTGCCACACATGAAATTTACTCTTGTATATAAAGGTCTTCCTGCTATGATAGAGGGTATGCATGTCTGTACAACTCAGTATGTTCAGCTGTAAACTGAGAGGGGCCATACTAAATAATTGACAACACCCCAACTCCTCAAACTATCCAAGATTTGTTACAGATTTAAAGCTGAGTGGAAAAAAACAGAAAAATATCATCTGTAGAATTATGTATTTCTGTGATTAGCTCTCTCTTCATCAATAAGCATGGTTACCATAGGATAACTAAGCAGTTGAAATAGCCTTATCATACTGACGGGCCATTAGAATTATACCTTTTTTAAGTGATATTTTCCCTCTTTCCTTCCCTCTCTCTTTGTTAACATTCTACTATCTTTACTTCGGGCTTCTTTTGGATTAGGTCTTCTACTGGTCTATTAATTAGGTAGCACATAACAGTACAAAGAATATTTGTATGGATATTAGAAAATAGTCTTAGTAAATAAATATTACATTGATCACTTCCAGAGAAACACTTCTGTAATGAACACAAAATTTTAGAAATTAAAATTAACTGTGTGATTGAAACATTTGTACTGTTGGTCGTTATATCATTGCATTATTAGGTTGCTGTGGTTTTTGCTGTCAGTAAGACTCTTTCAGTAAGTATGGGCATATCTCGGAGATTTAGTGGGTTTAGCTCCAGTCGCGGCAACAAAGAAAATACTGCGCTGTAAGAAGTCACGTGAATGTTGCTTCTACAAAGTTTTGTTTGCACCATAGCATGTTTATCAAGTGTGCAATTTCATTATGTCTAAAAAACAACATTTATACTTTAATTGAAAAATACTTTATTGCTGCAAAGAGGTAAGGAGCACCTGAGCTATTGTTAAAATGACGTCAATAGATTTACCCACTGAAAAGTCGTCACAAAACTGTAGTGTGTAAAAACACACTGCCTGTAAAGGGTAGTAAAGCAAAGCCTGAATACACCTCACTTATTTTCTGCTCGGTCTTTCTTTATGTAAATCATGGAGTAACAATCTCTTTGAAAGCCTGGTTTCTTTGTAAATGACCAGTGTCCAGCAAAAAGACTCTGTTGCTTTAGTTTAGATTTATGTGTTAAAAAGATCCTGGACTTTAATATATTTTAGTTTATGTATTTTAACCTACACGTGACATATTTCAACATAAATTATGGTTTCACATTTCTTGAAAGTGGTTGGCTGTAAAGGCGTTAGGAAATTCTAGGGAGCAAAAAACAAGGACGAATAAAAGTGAGACTTTCCCTAGCAAACCAGCTGAGCTTCGCCGGCGGTCCCAGGTCCGTGCCCACTTCTCCAAGCGAGCCCAGCCCCCGTGCCACTTCCAGGAACCTAGTCCTGCTACTACTGTGTCCCCTTCCCTGGAGGTGAACAAGGATGCGTGACAAAGGGACACGGAGTCAGTTTAATATGCAGGGAGCCGGGGATCTCTTGCCTCCCGGACACAGAAGAGCCCCAAGCCTCTGGGTCATCCTGTTTTTATTCACTGAAATATGGGCACAAGCAACCAAAGCAACCCAAGATTCATATTATCCGTTAGTGCACACTCAGGTAAACACTTTAATCTCATCCCTGTGAGCTCTGCTCTGGAAGCTGCAATGTACCCTCACCCTGCATGTTGCCTTTCTCCTTTGTGCTCACAAAGTAGGCCAATTAGGCCTCAGTTCACTTCTGGTCCCCCAAAACTTTCTCTGTCCCCTGCTCCACCATAATAACGTCCTCTGAGCCACAATAAACTGACCTTTTAAAAACTTGCTCCTCAGTTGACTTGTCGTGGCTTGGGATCGGTGTGTTTGCTGACTGAATGTCAGACTCCCATCTAGACTGTCACCTGTGTGACTTGGCCCAGAACCTGGCATAGAAGAAGCAAGAGGCAGAGTTGAAACAGTGAGTAAACACACAAAAATACCACACATGCATCTGGTTTGAAAAAAAAAAAAAATGGGACAGAAACCTAAGTAGACTGGGAAAGAAAAGGCTGAAGGACGTCATTATAATTTTGTTGCAAATTAACCCCCAAAATTATGACTGTATCCAGTATATTCTAGGCTACAGTTCTTGGCTACTATAGTTTGTTTAATTTAATTTTCACATCATTGCCTCCAATTTCAGTTTTGATATCTCTTTTTTTTTTTTGAGACAGGCTCTCATTATGTAGGCCAGGATGGCCTTAAACTTGTGGGGATCCTCCTGCCTTAGCTTCCGGAGTGCTGGGGTTACAGGCGTGCGCCACCACACCTGGCTTGCTATCTCTTTATAGCATAGTAAGCTAAAGATGAGAGAATTAAATAACTTGTCTGAAGTCATTTAGCTAGCAAAGCTAAGTATGAGCATGTCTGATTATAGTGATGTTAAAGACTGAACTGTGTCTCTCGAAATTAACAGGATAAAGCCCGCCCGCCTCCCAGTGTGACTATCTGGAGACTTTCGAAGTAATTAAGCTTAAATGACAAGGTAGAGGTGCATTGCTAACCCAATAGGAGTTACTTCCTTATTCAAGGAAAGGACAACACACACACAGAGAGAGAGAGAGAGAGAGAGAGAGAGAGAGAGAGAGAGAGAGAGAGAGAGAGAGAG
>NW_004955428.1:16900556-16906213 GCF_000276665.1 Chinchilla lanigera | reverse complement strand
CACACACACACAGAGAGAGAGAGAGAGAGAGAGAGAGAGAGAGAGAGAGAGAGAGAGAGAGAGAGAGAGAGCTTTTTCTCACACACAGAGCAACCAGGTAAGTACACAGCAAGGAAGCAGCTATTCATAAGCCAGGAAAGGAGGTCTCATCCAGGTGAACCCACCAGAACCTTAACCATGAAATTCTGGCTTCTGGAACTGAGAGAAAATGAAAAATGAATTTTCTTTGTTTGAGCCATCCAGTATGTGATATTTTGTGTTTTGTTCTGGCAGCCTGAGAAGAGTGATATAAGGGAGAAAAGAAAGTGAAACAAAGGGAGAAGGGAGAGGGAGGAGGAGAAATAGAGACACAGTGAGAGAGAGGGATAAGAAGGAGGAAGGGAGGAGGGAGTGAAGAAAGGAGGGAGAGAAGGAGGGAAAGAAAGAAACAAGGAGAAAGAATAACATTTCAATTAATAATGAGAAACAATTTCTTTATATGAATTTGGAGACAGAATAAAGCTAGGTTATTTTTCTTGTATTGTTCAGATTTTATTCTTCTTGGAAGAAGCATGAATTAGACCATTCATAAAATAACTGCTGATCTGCTGGTAGGCATTAAAAGAAATAAAAAACATGACTAACACGAATCAGACCTCAACTGCAAAGGGAAGATAAATGATTAATGTTCCTCGTTTTCTCCTCTACTTCTGGTCCCCTATTCTTGTTTCTCATCTTTCTAAAATCCTACATTGACCAAGAGCTTCCACCACAGAAAAATGGTAAGGAAGTTTTGCTGACTGAAAAATATTTTGTGAGAATAAAAGAAGTTTGCAAACAAGGCAAAGAGAACTGGCAGTGTGAAAGGCAAACAATAGCTGATCAAATCCTCTGTCTCCTCTTGGACCTTGCTGAAGTGTTCTAAATTCCCAGATAGAACTTGGAAAGTTCTGTACTTAGAGTCCTCATTCCAATTATTGGAGAAATGCAAACACAAGTGTTTTATAATGAAGCAATGATAACTTAGTCTTTCTCTGCTCCTTCTCTCTCTCTCTCCCTCTATCCCTTCCCTCTTTTTCCACTCTTCTATCTCCTTTCCTTTTTGTGTGCAGGGTGCTGAGGATCAAACCCATGCCTTGCATATTCTAGGCAAATGCTGTATCTCTGACCTACATCCCCAGCCCTCGGCTCTTTCCATTCTGAATCACAAAAGTAACTTGAACACAGGAGGGAAAGGTTTTCGTAATATGGTGAACTCGCCCGTCTGGCCATAATTAGAAAAGGTATGTATAAGTACACACACACACACACACACACACACACACACATCTGGAGGTTGTCTCTCAGATTTTATATAGATTAGTGTCAGACCAAAGTTAATCTGACATTTAAAGTCTCTGATGGAGGCCACAGGAAGTGGCATATTCACATAATCAATAATTATTCTATTTACTCACTTCTTAGTAATTACATTCTGCCTGTGCTTTGTGTATTTGATATGCACTGCAAAGTGGGGATACATTATTAACTAGCAAGAAGGTAGAGTTTCTGCATCATGACTTTTGTAAGAAAAGAGGGTAAGAAAGCAAACGCTTTCAAAATCTAAATTATTACAGAGTGAAAATAGGGTACCATAACAGAATGGGGTACTATAATGCAAAATAATGTTAGGAGTTGCTGTAAGCCAGAGAAACAGAATACTTCAATATTCTAACTTTTTTCTCCTAAGTCTAATATCTGACTTGGTATACACATTGTAGAACTGAAAACTACGTGGTTGTTTTAACAACCGCTTTCCTGTTATATTATTCCAGAAAAATTTGCCTTGCAAGCCAAGACTCTTAGCCATTTGATCTCTGATAATTCTTGCTCATCAAGAAAATAAAGAGCTTGGTAAACTCTTGCTAGATATATAAAACATAGGCGTCATGCTAACGTAACCCAAGAATTGTCTTCCATGTTCAAGGTCCCCACGTCATTTCATCCCACCTCAACTGAGCCATTTTCATATTTTAGGATCTCCCATTAGCAGTAGCTCCATTCAATTACTGTTTTCAACGTTAGTACAATGAGTCAAGAAAAGCTAAGATCTGTTGGGGCAACTAACCAACCAACCAGATCTCAGTGGCTTCACATAAAGAAACTTCCTGTTTCACTTAAGTCATCTCTCATTCAAGCCACTCTTCTTTGTCATTATCTGTTAAATGGTGGCCCTGGCATCCAGCTCCCCCCTTTTGATAATGCTTCTGTCTTAAATAAGTGGTCCAAAATTTTCCTGTAGAGAGATGCATAAACCATGTATGGAGTTGTGTAAGCAGGCCATTATTATTTTTGTTCCCATCCCATTGATTAGATTTCAGCCCCAGTCTGTTTGCATATAAGCCTCAGAAATGTCTTCCTGTGTGCTCAGGAGGAAGGTGGGCTCATTCAGCCAGCATCTGCAACAGTTCACCCGAGAGATCAGCAAACAACTGTCTCACTCTTCTTCCTAAATGTAGAGGAGCAACAACTTCAAGTCCCATTCCTATCCAATTAACTAAATCCAGGAGGATGTTCATAATAATCCAGAGTATTAGTTATGAGGATCTCCAGAGAAACAAAACGAGGAGGAAGTATATATATCTCTCCTAAAACTGTTTTCTCAGCAGGCACAGATCTGCAAAATAAGAGATGTTTTGATTTGTATCATCCTGGGATTTTTAATATACACAAATGAAGCTCTGCTTCTATTTGATATTGACTAAGTAAATTACAGAAAGCATGGGGGGGGCTTATTTTAATGAATAGGCTCATGTGATTGTGAGATTGTGGGGCTTGTGCTATCTCAGTGAAGGCCAGTAGGATGGGGACTAAGGGAAAACTTCAGTTCAAATCCTAAGGCTGTCTCATGATATAATTAACTTACTTTCTTCTTTTTTAGGAAGATCAGTTGTTTTTTTCTTAAGACTTTCAGTGGATTAGATGAGACCTTTTCACATTAAAGAGGATAATATACATTGTTCAAAGTCCACAAATTTAAATGATAATGCCATTCAAAAACTACACACACAGATATACTCAGAAAGAAGTATGACCAAATGTCTGGAGATCATGGCTTAGACAAGCTGATATAAAATTAATCATCATACCAAGTAGCAAATAATTCTTCTACTGGCTTGAGAGATGATCCCTCTTGATCATCTATGAATTTGCTAATCTCTGATTTTTTGCCTCCTGGTATCTCTTTTCAACTTAGCAGGAGCCCCTTCATCCCACATGGAAACAAAATTGAGGCTAAGGCCATACTCTTAATCTCATCTTTTCCTTGCATCATTTTATTCAAATGGGAAGTGTTGTGTATTTTTTGTTTGTTTGCTTACTTTTGCCCATCAGCTTTGAAAAACAGTTTTTCAGGATACAACTATCTGGGTTGGAGGTTTTTTTCTTCTGTAGGTTGAAATACATCATTCCAAGCTCTTCTTGATTTAATGGTTTGGGTTGATAAGTCTGTTGTGATTCTTATGGGATTTCCTCTATGGGTGATTTGTTTCTTTTGGCTAACAGTTTTTAATGCTCTGTTTTTAAGGTGAAATTTCTAGAATCTTAAATATTATGTGCCTTGGTGTGGCTTTTTTCTGATCATGGCTAATTGGGGTTCAATCTTATATTGTCTTCTTTGCATCATCTAGCAGCTGTTGAATTGATTTCTCACGGTCCTTTGCTATTTTTAAGAAGTCTTTCATTTGATGATCACCACCCACAGCCCTGTCTTCTAGATCTGATAGTCTGTCTTCACAATGGTTGATTCTTCTGTATATGCTTTCAATAGAATTTTTAATCTCCTCGATATCTGTTTGTATCTGCTTTACGTCATCTAGTTCTTTCCTATGTTGGGCATTTGTGGTTTCCCTAAGCTCCTCTATCTTTTAAAAGTTTTATTTGCCCTTGATTCACTGATCATTTCCTTCATTATGGTCATTGTCTTTTTGTCTACCTGTGCAATTATTTCTGATTTGTTTTCATCTCAGGATTTATTCATTATTGCTAGCATCAAGATTTCTTTAGGTAATGGCTACTTTTCAGAGCTCTTTTCTAGGTGGGCTTTTGGCCTTTTATTCTTCCCCAGGACCCTATCTCTTCAGTTTAACAGAGATGACAGAGTGAAGCCTCTTTGGCCTAGCACACAGTTCCTTGGTACTGGGCTGTAGTACTGTTTATGACCCCCAGATAATCTAGGTATTGGCATGCAAAGAGGCTCAGTTGATCATAACACCTTGGTCACTGTGGCTAACTTAGTACAATTAGTTATTGCTATAGTAGCAGACACAAAATGGAAAATGACAAACTGTAATAACTAATATTTTGTCACCTTTAACCCTAAGTACAAGATTTACAGTTATATAACAAAATCTAAGACAAATCAGAAAATTATGCACGGTAAGTATCCCCACAACAGAGCAATTTTCACCTTTTCACCACAAAGCAGATTTCAACTGTTGTAAAATAGAGTAGTTTGCTTGGTTTTTTTGTTTGTTCCATGGGGCCTCTTTGAATGTCTCCTTCCTTCTATTGTGTTTAGAAGTGTCTTTCCAGATGTACAGTGTCTCAAGCTTTTTTCCACCAACAAAACCATTTGCAAACTGAGCAATTCACTTCTGAGTGAGTCTTTTTCCTACAATAACTCACAACACAGCCATCCATAGCCCAGATGCACCAATATTACATTTCCCCCTTCCTTCCTAGACTTGTCCACTCAGCAGGCCCACAATCTGCAAGATAACAGATGTTTTGATTTATATCAGCCTGGAATTTTTAATATACAGAAATGAGGCTCTGCTGATATTTGAAACTGACTAAGCTACAGGGTTAACCTAAAATAGTGTCCGGGAGCATTAAACAAAAATCTAGGCAGGCACATATGAAGGTAAAGTGAGCAAACAAGCCCATTTGCAGTCACTTGGTTTAGAACTTTCAATGAAATAATTAAAATTTCAGTTAGTATTTATTGTATTTGGAAACAGACTTATATGACTTATAAGTCAGTAAAAGATGGATTCCTTTGCTGTGCAGAAAACTCGGTTTTGTATAACCCTCTGTTGATTTTTGATGTTATTTCGTATACAACAGGGGTTCTGTTCAGAAAATTCTTGCCTATGCTAACATCTTCAAGAATTTTATCTGGTTTATCTTCTAGGAGATTCAGAAAAGAAGGTGTGAAGGGAAGTAAATCTTTTGCAAACTCTCCTTAAGGAAATTATTGTGTTCTGTAAATTCATTAACCTGAGAGAAAATAAGTTATAGAAAATAAGACTTCTATAAATGGAGTTATCCTGTTGACTTAATTTTGTTCATAAGTGCAACAATAAAAAATAGGAATTTTTTCATAGAACATTCTTCTGGAACAATTTTTCTATTTCAGAGTAAGATTGTTTGAAGGAGTAGTTGGGGTAAAATTATTCCTTTAGACCAGTTGATCTCCTCCTTCTTTCTTTTCTTTTCCTGTCTCTTCTCCTTTCTTCCCTCTCTCCTTCCCTCTCTCCTTCCCTTCCTTCTTTTCTTCTTTCTCTTTCTTTTCTTTTCTTTTCTTTTTCTTTCCCTTTTCCTTTTCTTTTTCCCTTTTCTTTTTCCCTTTCCTTTTCCTTTCCCTTTCCCTTTGCCTTTGCCTTTGCCTTTCCTTTCCTTTCCTTTCCTTTCCTTTC
>NW_004955428.1:16862944-16900456 GCF_000276665.1 Chinchilla lanigera | reverse complement strand
TTCCTTTCCTTTCCTTTCCTTTCCTTTCCTTTCCTTTCCTTTCCTTTCCTTTCCTTTCCTTTCCTTTCCTTTCCTTTCCTTTCCTCCCCTCCCTTTCCTTTTTTTTGTTTTTTCTTTTTTCTTTATCCTTTGGCAGGGCCTCACTGTGTAGTCAGTATTGCCATGAACTTGCTAACCTCCAGTCTCAGCTTCACCAGTAGCAGTACTTACATAACCACACCACAATGGTTGATCTCCTAAACACTTTCTTCAAGCTTCTAATATGAACTGGGTAAGAACTCAGCTTGATATTTCTTGGCAAGTTTTCCGGTGATCACATAAAATCTCATGATTTCTCCATTAGAAATGCCATTGACATAATGTTCCCCAGTGTGCTGCACCTCATCCTCATTTCCTGGAGATTTTACTGGAAATTTACCAATATTTACAGATTTATTAGAATACAAAATGACACCTTACCAATATAGAACTTTCTGGTTCAGAAAGACAATATATGGCCTAATTTAATCTTCAAAACCAGACTGACTCAATAAAATACATGTTGATAATATTTTGTCCATAAGTATAATTAATAATCTGTGCTAAGTTTTGATAAATATTCATTGAAAGTTTAAAAATGGACTTGGCAAGTCTTTTTCATCTTTGCTTGCTTAAGAATCTGTTCTAAGAAGCAAATATCCCATTTTACTATTATTTCAACCCTCATTAGTGAAGTTTTATCCATTAATGTAGCCATTCTTACATGTTATCATGTTGCTCAATGCATAAAAATCAATGTCCATCTTGCAGATAGAGTGTAACTTGTAGCGATACAAAGGCCTGGATTAATTGAGTGTTTGACTGATTGAGTGACTGATGCCTTGATTCAACCATGGAAGGCTCCTGCACAGGCCTCCTGTTCTGGACACCCAAGCTCCACGTAGATTTCCCTAGCCACAGAGTGGAGGTAGGGATCTATGGACACTTGAGCCTGACTTCGTATTGTAGAACAAGCAACAAGATGACAAGACAGTGATCCCTTCAGTTGGGAAGTAGGCAGAAGCCCATGTGAGAAATGAGATTTGGGGAAGTTTTACTGCTCTGGTGAGACTCTTTCCTCATTTTTTGCTTTCATTTTTGTTACTGGACCCATTATAGAACTCCTTAGTGGAATATTTCTGCTTTTCCCTTTGGCCTCATGCTGTGAATCTCCATGAGGTCATTTCCTTCTACTTAGAAATCTCCTTTCTCTTACAGGGAAATGTGCCTCATGGAGCCAATAGCACCATGGCTGGTACCCATCCCAGCCTGAGTACTTGCACTTGGATTTGCTTTACAGAACTTGAACAGAAAAAATTTTATAATGGTTTTCTTTTGAAGCTTCTGCTAATCACAAAGTCTAGTTGTTTTTCTGTTTGTTTTTGTTAATGTGATCTTTTTTGATTCATATCTTCCATAAATTTCAGTAATGGGTCTGTCCTATTTCCAACCCTAATATTATTTCATTATTATTTTTAAATTTATATTTTATCTTAAGGGTGAGGTCAGTAAACACATAGCCTCAGTCTCTTTTCTTGGATTCTACTATTTTTATTTTTTACTTTCATTGGCCATCAGGTAGACAGAATAAGATGATTACTTTCCAGGTTAGCCACCTCGCTCTGGACATGACCACTTTCATGTTTATATTTTTGTTCATGCAAATGCCCATTCTCATTTTATGCCCCCCACTGCCATCACACACTGTCTTCTGTGCCTCACCTGGGCCCTCCCTGCCCCACCCCACATCCCTCTCCCTCCCTCCCACTCCCCTTCCATTTCTTCTCTTCTTCTTTCTTCTTCCTTCTCTGCTTTTTCTTCTTTTTTTGAGGGGGATATTTTCATGATCCATTAATCTCTCTTACATTTCTGATTTACCTAGGGCCATGTCTTGGGGAAGCAGCCATTCTGTTTTGTCATTTTACCAGAAAGACAGGGGAACAGTAACATTTTTATCAAAATAAAAGGCCATGTGGCTTTGATTTGAAGGCAACTATTGAAATTTGATCTCTAAAAGATACAGTTTATTCAAAAGGATGTCTTTCCACACATGTAAGAATCTTTTTACTAGAATGAAGGATCTAAAAAACAAATTTTAATCAGTCACTTTGATCTAGCTTCTGAAAGAGAATATTCAAGGATACCACAGCTAGTGGACTACGAGGGAAAAATATTGCCTCAGCCTCTAACCACCTCACAAGTTCTTCAGACAGATATTGCTTGAAAGTCTCATTCTGTGATTATAGATGCTCTATGATTTCCAAAATGTGCAAAGTGAATGAGATTTCACATGAATTTAAATCTCACACACAGTTTTGGTACTTTGCACTTTAGGAGTTCAGAAACATGTAGAGATGATTACAAGAAGGATATCTTCTGTGACTCTACTCTTGATAAACCACACAAGCTACCTAGAGTGCTACTTCTGAGGTGTTTCATGGAAAGTGGTTGCAGTGATTTACTGGGTACTACTACCTGACTGATTTAAGCTAGTGCATCTTGTGACAAATTTGCTATTCCAAATTAAACCAAATTCTATCTATTCTAGGCAAATACTTCTTGTGTTGGGCCCTGAAATAATTTGCTTGACTATGGAATATACAAAAAGAAGAGAAGTATTCATTAGCAGTTATGCATTCATTAGCTTTGGTTAGGAAATGAAACTGAAAAGCCTATTAATAAATCTGATTAGGTACATAAAATTACTATTTGAAATATTGACTAGTTCTTTCTGTATATGTTATCTGTATTCCAGTAGGATTTCTAGACACTGCTTTCCTTTTGGATTAGGTTGATAAGAAAGTTCATTCAAATTCTGCATTGTGAAATTGCAAGTTTTATAGATATGTCATATGCAATAGACTTGAATATCAGACAGAAAAAGTCTATCCCCAGAAATGTGATCACAGTAATAACAAGGAACAGCCCTTACATGCATTGGTCTGAATCATTGCAGTCAGTTCCCTTTCACGGTTTCTTAAAAGGATGATGGAATCTAAAACTTGCTGTATATACTTCTATTTGCCATCACCCTTCTAAGATAAACACTGTAATAAAGACTTTTATACTATTAGAGTTGATAAGTAGACTGAATTTTAAAAAGAGAACATGTTCTTTCTTCCTCTTCCCTTTCATTTCTTTATCTTTCTTTTTCCTTCTTCCTCTCTTCCTTTATGCCCTCTTTCCTTCCCTCCTTTTCTCTCCTTTCATTCTTCCTATTCCTTTTTTCTCCCTTCTTCTCTTTCTCCCATTTTTATTTCCCCAATTCTTCCTTTACTATTTTTCTCTTTTTTTATTAATTCCAAATAAGGCAAAGTCTGTATGATGGTGGTTCTCCAGCATATCCACAGTGTCATCAGTGTTCGTTAGGGAGGAGCTGATGTTCTTCCCGTTGCATATCTGTTCTGGGTCCCAGGCAATGAAGGCTAGAGTTCCTGGGGCAAAGGGCATCCTGGGGGTGGAAGCCAAATCAGCAATTCACTTCGTGGTCTTGAGCCTGATGGTGACCTACAGTGTTAGAGAGAAACTGGGAGGAACTGTGCTGTCAACAACAGGAAGTTGGTGAAAAATGGAAGATGCCCTTGGGGAGTGAAATGAAGAGCAGATGGCTTTAATTGTTAGCCTCCTGGAGACAACTGACAAGAGAAATTCTGCTCTTTTGACATTTAAAAGATACCAGAAATACCAGTGACCACATTCCACAGCTTCTTGAAGGTTCCCAGTGTCTGGAGTTCAAACTCCTCTCTGTTTTCATTAGTGAGCAGTGCATAAAAACTGCAGGTGATAAGATTCCTGATGATCTGGCTCTCTAACAGTTAGATAATTCACTGAAGTACACACAACCTCAAGGAGTGTGAAGATATAGCTGAGAGGAAGTGTCTATGAAGGGGATTTGGCAGACATCTGCGATCACCGCTCAGTGAGAAAGCAGAACCTATCCTCATTAGCTTAGTGAGTCTTTTTAGTCCTAAGGGTAAAAATCCTATTTAAATGTTTTTGTCGTATTATGGAATAGTCTGCCATCTGGAGAAATAAACACACTTCTATTAGACACTTGAAGAAAGGGTTAAAAGACAGATTAACATTAGCTCATTGTGCAGTCAGCTCCCACTTAAGAATTAGAGGATAACAAGTGTAATCCCAGGTAGAAAGCACTGTAAGGAACAAGAAAAAAACCCTGCAAGGTAGAAATTCTACAGATGTTGATGCATGATTATTGGGTCAAATGGGCTTGGCACACTTTAAGCATCAATACTTCTCCTGTTTAGCCTCATGTTAGTGTCTTGTTTAGCTACATGACAAATATAACTAATTTTCTAGTTTCTTCCTGGAATGCGGTGTGTAAATCTCACAGCTCCTTCACTTCCTGAAGGGGATATCTCTAACGCCAGTGTTCTATACTGGTCCCAATTCCTCAGTAGAATTGAGTGACAGTTATCCACACTGGTGACTTTCTGTAAAACTAATGCTTTACCGCTTTCTTTCTGTGCCCTCAATCAAGTTTCTGTTCTACTACTTGTGTTTTTCCACCTCATCTCTAACTGGCATTTGGACTCTGACTTTAGGTTTCTTCTGGAAGAAGCCAATATAAAGTTCCTCCATGGACATACACACCCATTCTGCTAGATGTGAGATGTGCTGGGTTTGTGTGCCCAGATATCAAGAAATGAATTCCAAGGAGATTAAGAGTAGGAAAAGTTTATTGAGAGTTCCTGAGGTGGCCAGTAAGGGCCTTTGTCAGGGATAACATAAAAACATAAATTATAGTTTATGGCTCAAACTATAATCAACCAAGACAACAACTATAGATGCTTAGCTAATATTGACTGAATAGGGAATCAGGGTGCATAGCAAGGGTATAAGTCTGACATCATTAACCTTGCTTATCTATAACTTTTAAAACAGGAATATTTTGGGAAGAAATGGATCCAGGTGTTCTGGTCACCCACCAAGGTGTCTAATACATATGTCAAGTTAATGGTCCAGATGGTATTAATTACAATGTAATCTCAAGGCATTGTTTATTTGTTAAAGAGTCATGTAGACCTGGGCATTGCATCTTTATCTTGAGCCGGGCCTTCTGTAGATGCACGTCCAGCCACAATTCTGATGTCTTTATTTTGCACCAACTTCCATGAGAGCCCAGTCTCTCTCTGACTGTGTATTAACTTCTGCCTAACTTAAGTACATAAAAACTTCCACGCAGAATTTTTGCCCTGTGTTCCCATGTACCCTGTGAGATGTACCTGTCTCACTCTAGGTCAATCATTTTGTCTTTGCCCTCACCTTCTAATGCACTATGTACTATGAAAGTGAAGAACTGTGATTTAACTCTCATCTTCAGATTCAAACAATGTCTGGCACTTAGACAGTGCTTATTAGTGTTGTTGAGTGAGGGACAATTTCTCCTGTCTCTCTTGTCCTGGTCCATTCAGTCATTTCTCGTGTGCAGAATCCCCACTCCCTTAACCAGCCACCTGGTTCAGGCTGGCATTATTCTGTGCATTGGCTCCTGCTCTAATTTCCTGCCAGCTCTCGTAAGCTCAGTCTCAGCCATCACACTTTCCACCACTCTCCAAACCGCAGGATAACTATTCTTCCAAAAACAGCAGCTCCATTTGATCTCTCTCTTCCTTAAAATATCCAACTGTTCCCACCAGCTTTTCAATGTAGTCTAACATTTAAAAATTCTCAACCATATTGTTCTCTTTTGATCTAAATAAAAGTTGTGCAGATGGACTGTATCGTAAGGGTTGTGAATGAGGACCTGGGTACAGACTGTTAGCTCAAACCCTAGATCTGCCTTGTGGGGTTGAGTGGTTGTTTTCAAAAGATGTTTCATCCTAATCCCTGGAAACCTGTGAATGTTACCTAAAAGGGCAACATTTTCCCAAGGTTTTTTAAAAAGTGACAAGTATCCTCATAAAAGAGAAGCACAGGTAGATTAGTCGCACACAGAAGAGAAGGGAAATTGGGATGGTACAGGATTTGAACTTGCTTTCCTTGAAGATTGGAGTGACGTGTTCACAAGCCAAGAATGGTGAGACCAAACATCAGAAAAGGAAAGGGACAGATTCTCCACTAGAGCCAGTGAAAATAGCATGACCCCGTCAGCAGCTTGATTTCAGCCAGGGATACTGTTTTGAGAATTTGGACCTCCAATAAGGCAAGAGAATATGTCTCTGTTGTTCCAAGAAACCAAATTTGTAGTAATTTGCTATAGCAGTCACCAGAAATGCATACATACCCCTTTTTAGATGTAATCCTGGCCAACTTTAGTAACTCCTCCAAGCTTCAGTTTTCTCACCTGTGGAATGGTTCCTCGATTATCTGAAGACTGGGTGATTTAATGTATGCAAATTCATACTCAAGGCTTAGATTCCCACTGTATTCTCTGTTTTGGTAATGATCATGAGCTCCCACATATATTTTAGCACTGCAGAACATTTCTTACAATTATATACATTATACTCAAAATATTGACTGAATAACTATTTTTATTGGAACCTATCTGTGGGTAAGACTAAATTTTAAAGAGGCAATGGAGAATAAAATATAATTACTGATAGCAATGAATGTATAACAAACATTACAATTACTTTTGAACTTATTTAGGATGGAAAAAGTTATAAATTATTTTTTGCAACTTTCAGAATTTATATAATAACTAGTATAGCAATATTATATATGTATATACTTATATACAAGTGGTGCTAAAATATATGGTGAATGCTTAAAAATTTATTAGCATCTTCATCATATGTGCTTAAAAAATATAGTGAATGCTGCAGCTGAGTAGTATCTAAAGTGAAGGCAGGTGTGTAGAAGACCTTATGGTATATCCTCATCCATCTCATTCACCCAGTCTAGCACTAAGTGACTTCTCACTCTTCTCAAAGCCAAAATGAAATTATATTTTATAATTAATTAAGTAATTATATTTTATTCTCCATTGCCTCTTTAAAATTTAGTCTTACCCACAGATAGGTTCCAATGAAAGAGAAATGTTTTGAATTAATTCAGGACATTACAGTAGCCTGGACAGGGCAATTAAAGATACTCACAAAAGTGGACTTCCAGAACTGCTTCAGATAGTGCTAAGAAAAATGGGATAAGTATGTTTGAAGTATGGGGGAGTATTTTGAGGGGAAATAATGGCAGGGTGTCTTTTATTGTAATAGATTTTTAAAATTTAAATATTCACCAAATATTGAGGTTATGCTTCATATATTTCTTTTTAAGTAACTATAAATTGACTACATTTATGCTTTTGAAATATTTTTATCTTCCCCAGAGCAAAATGAATATTAATCTTACAGGATAGAGGGTTAGGAAGATCAACTAACTTTTCCAATTATTCTGTTATTTCCTAGTTGCCTATGTGCACCACTGATGGTGACCATCAGGAAAGCAAGTACTTCAATGTTTCCTGCAATGGGGAGCCCCTTAATTGTGTTTGTGTTGAAAATCTGCCAGATCCAAGTGGAGAGGGTTCAATATTTCTGATCTCACCCTCCCATCTGAGACTATTTCAAAAGCGCCTGTGGGTGAAAGGAAAAAGAAGGAAAGTCAACAGCACTAGAGGAAAGGAAAGCCGTAGAGGGAAGGGAGGCAAGAAAAGGAACCAGTGAAACCCTTGGGAAGGGAAGCTGTGTTTCATTTTATTTACTTGGTTTGGTTGGAAGCCTGCAGGAGATTGAATAACCTAAGAAAACATACTGTTACATGTTCTTCTGGTTTTTCGTGAATTTCTGTAGAATTGCACTAGCAAATCTAGAATGAGAACTCCTGTGGAGCTGTATTGTTAGTGCAATGTTTTATTACTTATAATTTGCACATAAAATTAGTTAAAAGTTATACAGTTTTATCTCTGGAAAATGTAATGCTGAATTATTTTTGATCTGCCAGGTTATTTTCCTGGCAATTTTTCTCCTTTGTTTTTTGCCAGCATACTAGGATTTATAAAAATAAATTTCAATGAAACAAAACAAAATACAGAGACATTGCTTCCATAGTTTTTAAGTTTTGACCACATAAACTACTAGCACATAAATTCCACACTGAGAAAATACTTTACCACATGGATAGTTTTAAATGAGGGCTCAGGATGTACTGAATAATTGGCTTATACATATTTATACATGTTTATTTCCTAAGTTTCAATTTCCTGATTGTCAAGCTGGAAATAAAACTTACACTTGATTATGAGTATTTGGTATGCATGATTTAACATGTAAGCATATAATAAGCAATCAATAAATACTGATATCATCCATATGTTTAAAAGTTGCAATCTAATTAAAGAACATGAAAATAAAGACAAATAGCAAATTGTATACATTTTCTTGTACATTCGAATATTTTTCAGATTTGACAAACAGTATATTTTTGAGATTAATGTTCCATTCATTCATTCATGCAATAAATACATTCAACCCATACTGAACAACTACTGTGTACTGTGCAATATTCTAGATATTTAAGTTGCAGTGATAGACATTTCTATTTCCATCTAACTAATATTTCAGTTCTAGAACACAGACAATAACTTAGTAAAAATGAATTAATAGAGTACTAGCATAGTATAATTGCAAAGTAAACAGGTGAGATAAGGGAATAGTTGAGACAGGTATTTTACATTTTAGAGTAATTGGATTTAGGAAAGAAAAAATAATGTGGAATGCTAAGTGAAATTTGATTTTCAATAATTAACAAATATTTTTGTTACTATTATCAGTGTAAACATGGTATGACTATTCCATGGGGCATACTGTTATAAAATACCTTGTTGTTTATATAACATTCAAATGTCACTGGTGTTCTACATTTTATCTGGTAGCCCCAAAAAGACGTGAAGATCTCAAGTTGAGCTCTACCTTGTATTCTGTTTTCCGTGGTTGGTGTGTGGAGGGTTGCATATCGGCTGTCATGATTTGTCCTTACAACTGCAGACATTCATGCTGGTCACAGTTATGTGATCTAGGGCTATTTGTGATTGTGCTATTGGGCCTTTCCTGTCAGCATGCAAATTCTGTCTACCCTAGGTCTGGCATTTAGTGCTGTGTGGTTCTGGGGCTCAGTATTCACCGGAATGACATGTTGAGTTCATTGTCAGGGCAGCAGAGTCCAAGACTCAATACTAAGTTGATGTTATGTACATTTTACTATAATAAGCTACATGTGCTATTAAAATAGTGAAAATTAGTCCACTAATGATATGTTTTGAATTGGAATGTTCTCTCAACATAGAGAAGGGTAAGACAACAGAGAGAAAAATAAGACATTAAAAATGCTATGTAGGAACAACAGCAGGGAATTTCCAAGCAAAATTTAGGGACCGCTTCATTTTGGTTAATAGAAAGAACCCCCTTTAGGAATTCAAGCATTTTAATTTTAAGCAGCTTTCAGAAACTGCTTCTCAATATTACAATATTTTCTTGGTTTAGTTTCTTTTTGAATGGAAGTGAATTCTGATGCATTTCCTTTTGAAAAGCACACATTACAGTTCCCATCAGTGTTTCACATCTATCCCCCTTGTACTCATGTATTCCAGGTGGTTTTGTGGAAGAATTAATCCTTCCCGCCTCTTGCAATGATCTAAATCATTTCCGAATCTCGCCATTGTCTTTATTCGTTACCTTCATCATTAGCATCATCATGTCTTACGCTCAAGAGTCTGCCAGATGCCAGACACTGAGAGGCGATGTGCCACAGAGCTCTTCGGCAGGAGGCCAAGTGGACAGCTTCACCTCCCCTGCTTCCCAGGCCGGGCTCACATGAGTCTCCACCTGCCCATTAGGTCAGTTGTTGTTGGCTCTTAATATGTAGATACTTTCTGTGCCCAGGCTAGAGCCTGCACTGACTACAGAACTCTTTACAACATCTCAGCTTAGTGACAGGAAAGCCCATTTTCCAGCAGCCCTTGGCCTTTCCTAACTTCTTTCCCTCCCACCAATTTATCTTTACAGTTTAGGGAGTATTGCCAAGTCTCCTCTAGATGGGGGTAAGCACTGTAAATCCCTAATTCCCAAACTAATCTTATAGCAGGGGACATGTTCTGGGCAACCGTCCCACTCAGCTCACACCCCATGTCCTTTTTTCTTCCTGAAATGTGTTCTGTGTCCTGTGTGCTTTCTTATCCAAAAGTTAATTATCAAATTTACTACATAGTTTTTTAAAGCCCAGAACACCTGAACTTCAGACCGCACACATTATTTTTGTTATATGAACTGAGAAATCACCTTACATTTTCTTCAGCCAGTAGAGTTGAAGTTTCACTGCAACTGGAGAACTCTGAACAAAAGGAGTTAGTGTAGCCAAAGACAGAATAGTCCCTATAGCCATTTAGAAAATATGATGAGTGTGTATCAATTCTCCATCATGTAGAAAGAGGGTATTGAAGGTTTTCCTATTCTAGAATGTTCTAGATGTTTTACTTTTGATCATTTTGTTGTTTGTTAGGGTCTTCACTAGGAGAATTGAAAAAAATCAGGTAATGTTTGAGTGCTAGCATGTCACCTTAAGGTTAATCAGCCAGTATTTGTAGCCATAAATCATAAATTGTAATATAATTTGTACAAGAAATATAAAATAAAAAATAAACAATAAAATTATAAAAGGCTCTGAACTTCTAAGGAGCTTTCAGAATTTCAATTTTCTAATCATTGTGTGTGTGTGTGTATATATATATAATGCTAAAATTATTTTCCTTTTCATTCATTGACTATTTCACACTTAAAATACTATGTACTAATAAAATATTGCTGATTGTGTGAACAGGTTATTAATAGTTGCTATTAATGTCATCATGAACATTTTCTTATATACTATACTACAATAGGTATTTTAATTGCTTTTCTACTCTGGTACTATGTATATGAATAGTACATATTCTGATTTGTGCTTCATTGCATCTATGAAAACTTCTATCCAAGATTAAATATTCTATGGTGACAGCTATTTTGCAGCTCAGCTTGTGGCTAGTGTGGTGCATATGGGAACTGATAGTTTGCACACTACTGAAAAGAGAATAAGATTGGTAGCACATTTTAAAACTTTCCAGTTCTAAGCTAGATACTTATTACTGGACTTGTGCTTGATTAACAATAACATTTCAAGAAGCATGCCATTTGGGGAAATTTTTTCTGGATAGCTTTTTCTCTTTTCACTCTGTCTCTCTCTTATTTATCCCTAATTAAGTAGATAGTGTTTTGTAATTATTGATAGACACTGTTCCTTGCCCACAAAATATAAAAGAATATATTGTCTGTAAAGAGTACATATTAAATACCAAGTAACAATCTATAATGAACTTATGATCCAAAATGGAAATGTTACTCATGAAAATAATATATTATTATTCATACTCACATCATGCAATTATTTTTACAAAATGAATGAAAGTCTAGGAATATTATTTATAATACATAGGATATAAGGACCTTAATGTTAAAATTACAGAAAGAGCCTTAAGAGATTATTAAGAACAAAATAGACAACTAAATAGAATAAAATATCCAGAGCTTGAAAAGATAATTTTTCTAAAAAGTAGGTACAAGTGGTCACTGACATTTAAGAAAATTTGACTAAATTCAGAAAATGCTATGAACCACGAAATATATTTTACCAAGCAGATGGAAAAAATGAATACCCTATGGTAGCAAAAGCTTGGGGGAATTGGCCATATGTGTAATAAAACATCAAAATTAGCAATGCAGTTCTGTATTTAGATATATGAAAAACATTGAAGGAAAAACATTGAATGAAATGAAAACAGTTTATAGAATATAATTGCTTTAATCATAAATATTCCTCCAGGCTGTTAGCCCATGTACCTGTGGTGATAGATACGGTAAATATGCATGGATGTAACATTGTGAGAATTCCCAATAGATCTTTCCTCAAATTTACCTGTGTTCATTTACTGATGATAAGGTTTTAAAATATTTTATTGTCTTTTTTATATGCTTGGCTATATTATGTCAGTTTTACATTGAGCGTTGTTTTTTTAAAAAAATCAAAATAAAGATACACAAAATATATTGTGTATGATTGCATGAAGCTTTGGGGGGACATCCAGACACACACATATATATTTGGAGGCATGGAGAATGTGTTTATTTTAAGAAGATGCTTGACTCAGTGCTTTTTACTTTGTAAAGCGATGCAAGTCATCTCTACATGACAGTACTGTGAGAGACTATGTTCCCTTAGCCCAAAATAAGGCCTTATATCTGCTGTTTCTATGACCTCTGCTTCTGTGAGGTCCCCTCTCCAGAAGGAATTTTCAAATCACTCTCTTTAGCAACAGATTGAAATTTTATCAGCTTGACCTAACAGAAGTTCCCTTAAAATGGTTATAAGAATTTAACATTAAAAAAATAAAACTTTACATATATTGAAATTATATACTATTTTGTTGGAAAACCATCTCAGAAATATTACTTTTTCTGGAAAATTTGTTTGGGATATTAGTAAACATAACATCTAACCAGACATTATAAGTTCAGTATGATTTTGTTTGAGTCACTTGTGTACAGATAATTATCTAAAGAGAGAATTTAAATAAACCAAAGTTACCTAACAGAATTACTCCAGCAGTGCCCTCCTAACATGAATCAATTTGCGCTGTGTCAGGACCACTCGGGAATTAGAAGTGCACCTTAGGCTCATTCTTTTCTCAGCAAGCATAGTTCATCTAAGCACTGAGGCTGCTGGAAGCACTCCTTTTGGCCAGCCCTCTTAGGCTTCCCAGTACTGTGTCATCTCTACGCGCTTTGGGGATTTTCGGTGTCTCTCTTTTCCTGCCTCAGCACACGAAGTATGCAGGTGCTAGTTGCCTTTTGCATCTTTTTTGTTGTTGTTGTTTCATGCTCTGTGAAGAATGGGCCAGAAAAAGCCAACTAATTGAAGAATTCCTTTGGGAAATTCATGGCCCAGCAGCTGAGGAAGAGCAGTCCACCATCATGTGCCCTGTCTTCCTGCCAGGGAGGTCCGAAAGGGTGTGGCATGTGGCTGCATTCCCAGATGGTCTGGATTCTGTGGGGAGACTATAACTGCACGATGCTTCTGCTCTGAAGACAGGACATGTGATTTTTAAGTAAGTAGCTTTCCTAGAACTTTGAACAGAATGAAGCACTTGTATTGCATGAAATGTTTTTCTTCTCTATAGTTAGGCAAAAACAAAAGAGGCCTGATTATGCTTTTATACATAGCAGTCCTTAAACATTACTGTCTGAAGAAACTGTTTTTAAAATGTATAATTTTAAAAATTGCTTTCCCTTTTGTAAGCAGTTGCAGAGGGTGGTTTCTTTCTTAAGAAAGAAACCAGAAAGAGTACATATTCGTGCAAGGTCATAAAGCTTCACATACTGGATTCCAGACATGTTCCTTTCTCTGCTTTCTCACCCATGACACCTTTAAAATTCCTTAAGTGTTTCAGGGCAGGACATTGAAGACTGAGAGGCCACTTCAGACTTCCATATTGCCCTGCTCACCCCGTTAGTCTCTCACAGGCAATTGACCAGGACGCTCTAAGAGTGGCCTAAATTTGTCTCTGATGCTGGTCTGACTCCTATTGTCTTCATCAGACCTAGGCAATCTTTATATACTTGTGGGTTACAGTATAGCACTTCTCAGCAGGTTCATGCAAGTCAATATGCTCTAGTACAGTTTATAAGATAAATTATATAGATTATATTACCCAGGCTTCACATTCCTTTACTTATGCGATAACACTTTGCAGACATATCAAGTGTGAGTGCTGTGTGAGATTCTTAGTAGTGTTATTCTTTACACGTGTTCTTAAAACTCACTGAACTTTTCTTTTCTCTCTCTCTTTCTTTCCTTTTTCTTGTTTTGAGACAGGGTCTCCTTCTATACTCCAGGCTGGCCTTGAACTCATTGTGTAGCAGAGACTAGCCTCTAACTCATGGCAATCTTCCTGCCTCAGGCTCCCAAGCGCTGGGATTACAGGTGTGCACCACCACACCTGGCTGGAATTTTTCCCTTTTCAAATTCCTATGTGTTTTAATTAGATAATATACATTTTATACTATTTTCAGGTGATTTAAATATAGGACATAAGTTATTTTTTCCATAGTTTGTCTTTAATATCACAACAATGCTTAACAATTTGCCAGGCACGTAGGATATATAGACACTGTGATGGTTAATCTTGATTATCAACATGATTGGCTTGAAGGATGCTGAGGAGATTAGTAAAGCATACTCTAGGGGTCTGGTTAGGACATGGGAGTGTGGTCATGGGAACTATATCAGGTCACTGGTCCTTCCTTCTCTGTTTTTTTCCTAATTGTCAGTTTTTTGAATGCCACGAATCAAGCAGCTTGCTTAAACATTTGCATAAACCATTATAAAGTAGACCTTTTTTATTGATAAACCTCACATAGTATTCACCTGAAAGTACTTTCACACTGCTAAAAATGGGAAAGTCTACTCGTTACTCTTGACAGTTTCTGGGAAGAGGGAAGGAGACGTTTTATTAGTTAGAAAAAAATTAATGGTGGAATATGTAATGTAATTTCTTTCATAGACAGCTCTTTGGGGAGAAAACAACTAAGTTTCACTGGGACACTTTAATAAGACCTCTTACTATATATTGTGTTTCTAAACATTGTCTTCTTTTGGAAAATGCACTTTAAAATTTCTGCACAATGGAAACTTCGCTATGATCGTACCCTTGCCAAATTTCTGGAAAGCGACATACACGTAAAACTTCATTGCTGCCAAAATTATTCTGTTGAAGAAGGAAAAAATAAAATATTACAAGTAGTGTCTGTTAGATTATAGCAAAAATGGTCTGCACTTGCAAGGCTACACTTACTTCCACCGAGTCATAAATACTATACACTGTCACTTCACATTGGCTGGTATTTTGACTTTTAAGAAAATTTCAGAACCTCAAATATAAGATTTTTTTCCCCTGAACTATATGCTCCCCAGCACATGACAAAATTTTCCTTGAAAAATCTGTGGGTATTATGAAAAACTTTTTTCTCTAACTAAATCCTTTTTACGTGGTCTATTAACAGGATTCAAAGTGATTGATTTTTCTTTGTTCTCTTCCAGGTAGATCTTTTGATGGTGAACTATTTGGCAGTGCAATTGGCAAGTAGTTAACAGAAAGAAAAGAAAAAAAGAAAGCAAGAAGGAAGGGACCTGTTTAATTTTTAAATTTAATAAAAGTCTGTGGTTGATTGAGAGTTGGCAGATATAACGTTTCAAGTCAGGCCCGGCCATCTAAAGAGAAGTATTTCATATCTGCACCATGTCCAAATAGCAGGAAAACACTGTCCAGGGATGCTGCATGGAATTCATCTTTTTCCAGGATTTAAAAGGAACATAAATCCATAGTGTTTTGAATGACTAAGTTTGTATTGAATTTTTTTCTTCCTTTTTTTTTTTTCTGGAAGAAAGTCAGTCAACCCTGTCTTCATCCTTAGCTTCCACTCTTGAACTGATTATAAGTCAAAGCAGAAATATTGAATAAAGGAATTGTCTGTGATCTAAGAATATATTTATTATAACATTCAATATAGAAAGCATAAGAAAATTAAAACAAAGAGAAACTTAAATATAAAAACAGAAACATATTATGATGAATGATAATCTTTTTCCTCCTTAGAAATGTTTTAAGGTACAATATTTCTACCAAGGAATTTTTTATTTTAAAGAGAGTAGTAAGAAAAAGAATGATAGAAAAATACCAACATCACAGACATAAACAAAACAAAGCAAGAACATTAAAAATGATACAGGGTTTCAAAACAAAACGATAGGAATTAACAGTGGTTGTTATATTACATATTGTTATCTTCAACCAAGTTGCTCAGATTACCAGATGTAAGAATAATTGTTAACCATACTTTTTAAGCAAATAAAATTCACTCCAACAACATTTATTTAACAATAATATATATTCAGCTCCAAGCAGATTGAGTCTGTGTTTTCCTCACAGTGAATTTAAATAAAATAGGCAGAACAGTTGTACTTAATTTTAAGGTTACTTAAAGAAAAACATTAATTCCATAAATTGCTTTACACAGTTACTGAAAAAGAGCCCAAAATGCTAATTTTAAATATCTCATAAAATCAATTATCTTAGTTGCTTTGTGTTTGTGTAACCAAATTGTACTCTCAAATGTGCTAAGCATTCATAGTTTATTCAGATTGTATGCAATCTTCATGTTATTCTTTTGGAAAGTTGTATGTTGTATTTTTAATATCAATACATAAAAAGGAAATTATTATTAATAAAAGTATATACTTAAAATCATATATGAAATTAAGTAGAATGTTACAAAAAAAGAATGTTACATTGATAATAGTGAAATAACAATGAAAATGAGAGATATATCTATTCACATTATTCTCAGAAAAATATATCTCCAACACAAACCATTTTTATTTCACAAAAAGTTGACTTTTTCACTTTGGGACAATAAAAACCTGGTAATAGTTCACAAAGTAATTGGAAAAGATATTCAAGATAATTTGAGAAGCAGTTATTCTATGTCTTTTTATTTTTTTATTTAGAAAAAAAAGATATCTTGGCCCCAGATCTGATTGCCAGTCTGATATGTTTGGTTAACAACTAAATTAAATATCTGCATTTGTTTTTGTAATCAGTAGAGTGAGGTATATTTAAAGTTACCGCTTCAAGAAATGTTAAGGATGGATGGTGCGGGCCTTTACTAGAGCTGCTGGAGAGATTTTCAACTGATATCACTGGTCCCAAGGTAGCTTCTAATAGGACCATCTGGAGGGCAGGGGGTACAGTACAATGCAAAGAACAGGCTTTAAGTCTCCCTTTTATTAATTATAGTATTAATTAATGTCAGCCTCCTAATATTTGGTCCACACCATTTATTCAGATATGTTCCATTAATTTTATAGTCATCAGGACCTGGAAGGCAACACATTAAAATGTGATTTGAATGTCAGCAACATAAAGCTGCATTGCTCCTCATTTTGGTGAGTTGATAACAGATCTGGACATAATCTAGAAGCTTAATAGTTGTGCAGAGGACTTGTGACAAATTGTTGTTTTAAAGCAAGATCATGGAAGTCTAAAGAGGGATCACATATGAATATATGTATACAAGCCATGTAGTTGTTAAAACTTGTAGAATTAAGATTGACTTAAAAAGAAAACATACACTGACTCTTCAGGGAAAAAGAGGTATAAACAGTTGTGAAATCTTACAGGAAAGGTTAGAATTAAATAATTTTTATTTACTCTGTATGCTATGCTAAAATAAATAATATGATTTTCATATTACTTTGTTGACCATCTTGACTCTGATGAAATGTTTACACTAAAAGAAATCACAAAATATTTACAGTATTTTAAAAAATCTTTTAAAGAAGGAACCAGTTGGTGAAACAATCAAGAAAGTCTGGGAACAATGAAGGCAACGTGAAATATCAGACAATATTTAAGCAAACAACTTTCCTTAGGCAGTCAGTGTGAATGGTGAGCCCTCACAAAAAGCAGATCCCATTTTCCAGCAAAGAAACCATGACAGAAATAGCAGTGCCACTCAGTACACCCTGTCCAATCAAGCACAAGTGCAAACGAACTGTAAAATCACTGACAAAAAACTCTCATGTCTGTATCTATACTCAGCTTCTTTCTGAAAGAATGACTGGAGGAAGGAATAACTGATAAACTGAATTTCTAATATGTAAACACATCACTTAAAATGTTTCTACTTCTTGATTTATCAGAAAGGGTAAAACCTAGGGCAGAGAAGCTAAGCTGCTATGGTTTACAGTAGATTTAAACTTGTACAGTAACAGGAAACAAAGCATGTTCTGGAATATTCTGCTTAAAGCCTTTTCAGTGAGAATTCCAGAACAGCCATAATATTAAGTAGATGTATTATTGTTTAGACTTAAAATAAGAGGGAGCAGTGTTTGTACATATATGGAGAATATTTGTTCTCAGAATTTATCGCTTTCCCAATAAATGTGTAGAGCTAAAGCATTGGCTCTAATGTTATGTTTCAGATGAAGGATGAGTTAGCAGTTCATCACAGTATAAATTTTGACTTCTAATTAAATTATTCAATTCAATGATTTTAAACAACGTCTTTTCAGAATAACTTGGCAAATGACAGTTTCTAATGCATTTTTTCATGGGTCAAACTGAAAGCTAATCTTTCCTATGTTTAACCACCCTTTGAAATTCACGTATTTCCCATAAAGATGAGGAGGTTATAGGACTCACTGTGTTTTGACACTGCTTCTGAATTAGCTAATGTATAACATATGGCATGATAGTTTCTTTTTTTAAATTTTTACTAGAACACATTTGCAGTACATGCTGTTTGTCTTTCTCCTGTGGAATTGACACGTGTACAAAACACATTTTAATTGCTTTTTCATCCCTTCTCCTTCCCTTCCTTTCCCTCTCCCTCCATTTCTAGATTCTCTTCCTATATGAGAAAGATCTATTTTCCTACATCCTATATCTATCATTTATTTTGCTCTTTATTTATAATTTGGATTTCTCATATCAGAGAAATCAAGTGATAGTTAAGCTTGTGTGTTTATTTCCCTGGACAAGATGTATCAGTTTTCCTACAAAGTACTCTTTCTTGAGAAATCTGTCTTTCTTTATGGTGGAGTAGTACACACTTCCATGTAGAAATCACATTTTTTTCCATTTATCTGTTGATAGATATATAGGTTACTTCCAAGATTTAGCTATTTTGAATTGTACTGCTATAAATATAGTTATTATCACTGTAGTATGGTGTCTTTCACTCTTTAGGGAAGATATCTAAAAGGGGAATAGCTGGGTCAAATGGAATTTTTAGTTTTGTCTTTTGAGGAATCTCCTTACTGATTTCCATAGTGATTGTACTTGCTGCAAGGCAATTTCAAAACTGAACACTTATTTAATGTCTCCTCCAAACTCGGATGAAATTCAATTGTCATTACTGCAACAGTGTTAAGATGTGAAACTATCAGGAGGTGAGTAGGTGATGAGGTTCTCTGCCTACGTGAATGGGTTGATGCTATTATTATGGGAGTAGGCCCCTGGTAAAATGATGTATACGGTCTTATTTCTTTTCTCTGTCTTAGGTATGCTTGCTTAGCTTTCTGCCAGGTTATGATGGAGGAGGAAGGCTTTGCTCTTGGCGGGTTGGATACCAGTGCTGTGATCTTGAACTTCCTTGTGTCAAGAATTGTGTGCATATAAACTTCTGTCTTGTGTTTATAAATTACTCATTCTGCTATAGCAACAAAAACAGATGAAGATGTGGAATGAACATGGAAATGCAGATACCTCTTAAGAGATTCTGATTTCAATTTCTTCTCTTTTTTTTTGTACCGGGAATCGAACTCACAACCTTGTGCTTGCCAGACAGGCCACTGTGCCACTGAGCTACATCCCTGGCCCTTCAATTTCTTCAGCTGTACACTCAGAAGTGTGACAGCTGAATCATATAGCAGTGGACGCATATGATGGGTTTTGAGGAACCTTCATACCATTTTGTATAGCAGCCGCACTGTTTTATAACCATCATGGAAATTTATCCTAACTTGACTTTCCTCAAGCTGTTGATTTTAAGGAATTATCACTTACACATTCATTGTTTTAAGCTTTGTTAAATGTGCAAAGCTTTGTTAAATACACAACAGCTTCAATTTGATGGCCGTGAAAATTCCTATTCCCCCACTTTGCCAAATTTTTGGTGATTTTTATCTAATTCATGTTAGTACTTTCCCAAGAAATAGAAACTATAAGATATAGATAGGTAGATAGATGATAGATTGATAGATGATAGATAGATAGATAATAGACTGATTGATTATGGGTACGGTCTTATATGATTATGAATGTGAAGATATCTCACAATATCCCATCTGCAAGCTGGAAAGTCAAGAGAGCCCATGGTATAAAAGCTATAATCTGAAGACACAGGAACCAGCATCTCCAAAATTGGAGGGCAAGGATGGATGTCCCACTTAAAAAGGGAAAAAGAAATTCATCCTTCAACTTTTTGCTCTATTAAGTCCTATAGACTGAGTGATGCCCAGCTATATTAATGAAAGCCAGTCTTCTTTACTCGGTATACTTATTCAGAGGCTTTTTCTTCTGGAAAACACTTACACAGAAGTATCAGAAATAATGTTTTAGTGCTTGTCTTGGCATGCCTTAGCATGGTCAATTTGACTCATATAATTTACCATTATATTCTATCATCTTTATGATGGCTGAACGAGGAAGTGACAATTCTGCAACTTGGAGAAGAGCGTGTTTCCCTTAGGCTTGTGTGATGTATCCCTTCCTAAATAACTCTTCTTCTCCTGCTGTTGACAAATCTGACTCCATGGCCAAAACCTTGCCATTTTCATCAGGGGCAGAGAGGTTTGCTCTCTGCTTACTAGTTTTGTTTTCTCTCTCCATGATGTCTGTCTTCTGTACTGAACTGTCATTCAATATTGTGTCCGGCATCCTGCGGAAGTCCACCCACCTCAACCTTACCACGTACAATGACAGCTATTGATTTGTTGCTTACTGTGTTATCTTCAGAGATAATTTTCTTCAAATTTTGAATTGTGGTTTTAACTTGTCACATAAACTAAGAAAAGGAAAGTCACTCCGGTGTTGTGGCATACAACTACAATCCCAGTGCTCTGGCAGCTGAGGCAGGGTGATCCCAAGTTTGATTCAAGCCTGGGCAATGTAGTGAGACCCTGTCTCAAAAGTAAAAATGAAAAAAGGGCAGATGATCTAGCTCAGTGCTAAAGCCCTGGGTTTAATCCTAGGTAACATACACACACACACACACACACACACACACACACACACACACACAGAAAGAAAATGAACATGGCCTTGAATGGTGAGCAAAACCTTAGAGTAAAATGCAGTTTGGTAAGTGAGGTGATCTGAGGCCGCCCGCCGCATGGCTCAGCTGACGTGCCACACGGCTTGAGCTTTCACTGTGCACAACAACAGCACTGAAACAGATGGTTTGGAGAACAAATTCTTCCTAAAATCTCTTCGTGCTTCCAAACAAATTTGCCTTTAGGAAGGGCTGCAAGTTGTTTTTAAAGCACATTTTTAAAAAGATGCCAGTTCACACGGCACTCTGTTTCTCCCAACAGAAATAGAAAGTGGCCTCCTTGATGTGTCTGTTTTTGATTGTCTTGTCTCTCACGATCCGAAAGTTTCTGGACATCACCAGTCATCGCCAGATTACACTGTGACTCTACAGTCCACATCGTAATTTCATAGTGAGAATTCTCTATCTCCTGCACACTAGGTATAGAGAGTTATCAAAATATGTGACAAAAGTTTAACTACTTTTATTACGGTAAAAGACACATTGAGATTAACCCCCATTACAGTATCTCACTTTGCTTCTGATACACTTATCCCATTTTTTTTTTGTTTGTTTGTTTGTTTTTCTCTGGTACCAGGAACCGAACTCACGACCTTGCACTTGCCAGGCAGGCGCTTTGCCGCTGAGCTAAATCCCCAGCCCTATCCCATTATTATAGCCAATTTTTGAAGCAGTTCTGGTAGTTCCTTTTTGTGAATGTCTTTATGAAGTGTGACCAAAAATACAATGCATATTGAGCCAATGGAAATACAGGCTTGTAAACATCATCATGTGTCCTCATCCATCTTACTCTCCGAATCTGCCACTGTATGACTCCTGGCTCTTCCCCAAAGCCAAAATTAACATGAACGGTAAACATTTTGAATCACTTCAGGACATGAAGGTAGCCATGACAGTGTAACCAAAGATATTCATGAGAGAAGACTTCCAGAACTGTTCCAGAAAGTAGCAAAAATGATGTGATAAATGTATTCACAGTGAGAGTGAGAATTTTGAGGGGGCTAATTACAATGTGTCTTTTTACTGTAATAAATTTTTAAAAATATAATTCATTACAGTTTTCAATTGTATCTTATAGATGTGATATCGCGATGCAAGAGAATTAAAGGACACACTTGGTGACTGTGAAGAATTCATAATTTGCTATGATGATGAAACTAGGTAATAATGTAAAAATTTAGTTATGTGTCTGTATACTCAAAGGTTGAGAGAAAAAAGACAACTATATTCATATGGTTCATTCTATCTCCATTATTAGGTAAGAAGAGGAAATTGAGATTTCATTAGTTCATCATTTAGCTCTTCATTTTGCTTCTAAATTACCACTAAAGGTACATTCAAGTGTACGGTGGAGTAGCTAGAAGCTGCCACGTTTGACTTATATGATTATGTCTTGGTATGTGATTAGAAAATGTTTTTCTCTTTTCCTACCTCCTTCGGTTCTTTATGTTAGCCTAGAACAATAATCTCCATGTAGCACGTTGGTTGATATAGATTTTGTTTAGTTTCTATTTTTTAGGTGTTGCTGTCTAACTGGTCTACCTACTTGACCACAAGTGTTATGACAGCAATTGTCAGTAAAGTTTACTTAATTCAGATATCTCTTTTTAATCTTACAAATGAAGACTTATTATAATTAGAACTTTATAAGAACAACAAAACACTTAATTGACAATGAATGTATCTACAATATGTAATAATATGTTTGTGGCTCGTGATATAACCAGTAATCACATATGAGTGCAACTTGCATAGGTCACCCCTTCATACGTGCAGATATTGGGTGATGGAGTCTCCTGCCTCCCTGGATTATTCACTTTTTGTGCTAAGTGATTCATAAATTGGAGCTTTTCCCTGCTGAGAATCTCCTGCTGCTCATGAGCAGCTTCCCCAAGAAGGCTTCAGTTCTCCCTCGTCACTCCACGGCAAGCATAGCACAGGTAAATCCTTTAATAGCTTATTTAAAAAAAGGTTTAAAAGTGGATTCATGTCTCCATTTTCACAGGAAGAAATGTGATTTTTTTTCTAGGTTCTTAAATAAAGTCAAAGTTCTGTTAAGCCTTTACTTCTCATAATATACTTTGTATAATATACTTACTGTATGTAGCCATACAATAGTATTGGCATTTATTATTAGTTCTTCTACCAACAGGGGACTGCTGAAGTCTTTGGCCAGGTCTTTTTAGCAGAGCTGTCTTTATGTTCATTCTGTATTTTGGGAAAAAGGAAGAAAATAAAATTAATTTCATTAGGTTGTGTTTTGAGAAGTGTCAAAACATAAAAATCTACTCAGAGAACTTCATTTCTTGATGACTTTCAGGACCATATCATCTGTTTTCACCCTAAACCAGTGTGGTCTTGCTCTCTGCTGTGTTAGTCATTACCCGGGCCCACCATGTTGTCTGTCAAAAGCAGCCCTAAATACAAGGCTAAGCTGCCGGTAATCCCACAAAATTGAGATTTTAGCTGTCCAACTGGTACACAAAGTCTCCATTAATATATTTTGAATGGAAGATGTTACACTGGAATAAGTGCAGCTTGTTTTCTTAATTGTGTAATAATAAATGCATATCCAAGCAATTGGTCTACCATGACTTAAAGTTGGGTTCTGTTTACTCATTCATTTAAAAAAAGTTGCTGAGTTCTTTTCCTACAACCTCATGCTGCATTTGAGAACGAAGAAAAGCTGAACAAGGCTGTTCTTTTCAGAAAAATAACAGTCTAGCTGGAAGCAAAGACTAAGAACACACTTACAGATATTATACCTCTGTGGAGATTATTACCCAGCAATTTAAAACAGAAATTTAAAAGAGTTTCCTTAAAAATTAGTTTTTTAAAGCATACATAATTACCCCTTGGTCATGTGAGTTGTAAAAGATTTTATTTTGATTCTGATATGCATAAGCACTCATTGCATAAAGATGAAGTTGGTTTCTATAGTGCTGGTATCAATGTAAATTAGGAAAATCATTCTGGAAATCAATATAAAAGTTCCTAAAATTGTACAATTTGGTTCAGCTATACCACTTCTTGGTATGTACTACAAGGAATTAAAGTCAACATTTCATAGAGATATGTGCATAAACGTGTTTTTGCTGCACATTATAAAATAATCAAGATCTGGAACAGCCTAGGTACCTATCAGCAGAGGAATAGATAAAGAAAATTGGTATCTATATATGATGGGAGTATTGCAAAGCCATAAAAAAATAATGAAAATTTGTCATCTGCAGAAAAATGGGTGGATCTGGAGATCATCACGTTGAGCAAAATAAGCCAGACTAAAAGCCAAAGATCATATGTTCTCCATAATACACTGAATTTTAAAAAGATGACAAGAGCATAGAAAGGATACTACTATTAGATAAGAGGAAGGGAAGAAGGAAGAGGAAAGGGGATATAACTGTGGGTGATGGGGGCATGAATACGATGAAAATATGTTACATACATCAGACATGTGAAATTGGAGGGTGGTGGGACATGGCAGTTAATGGGGAAGATTATTAAGGTGTGTAATATGCATGTACAAATCCACCAAACAAAGCCCATTAATCTGCACAACTACTACACACTAACAAAACATATGGTGGGGATGATGAAGCTGGCATTCAATGGATGGAATTATTAACTCAGGCTGTGAAGCAACAGTTGGTTTGGGACAAGTTTTATTATGAGTCTTGCAGATTATGTAGGATTTTTTAGGTAGAGAAAATTGGAAAAGTTTTAGAGCAAGAGAAAGAGTAGATGACAGGGCATATGGGCATGTACTAGCAAAAGACTAATCACATTTAAATAAATCATAATGAAGGTAGGAATAGGCATATGCGATCACCAAGTTTACAGGGCGTAGTTTAGTGTGAAGGCCCTGGATTTAAAACTGCAGAAAAAAATTATAGGTGGATTTATGTGCTATGCATTGTGCTCAGCATTTTCAAAACATTGCTTTATTAATCTTTACAATGGTAGGGTGTATTAGCCTCATTTTGTTGATAAGTATTTTTGATAAAATGAATAGATTGTCAAAAATATGTTGATATTCAAACCCAGACCAAATCCAAAGTCCACCTTTTGATAATTTTACTATAAAATCATTTGTGTGATTTAGAAATATTTTCTCATACTTAGTTTATAAGGAGGAGTGTGGGAAACACTTACTAACAATACAGAACAAAGTACAGCATGCTGAGTGCACAACAGGCAAAGAACGAACCAGCAATAAAGTCTTCAGTTGGGGGCTGGAGACATGGCTCAGTGGTGCAGCACCTGCCTGGCAAGCATGAGGTACTGAGTTCAACTCCCAGTACCAAAAAAAAAAGTCTTCACTTGCAAATGAAATTGTGTTCAAGTGTCACGATGAGGATGTGAAGGAGAATTGGTCATTGACATGGTAGTATTTCTTGTGGAGATCCTCATACAGCATATTAAGAGGTGTGGATTTTATTTTATGTGTACAACGGGGTAACTGAAAGTTTCTAATCATGGGAATGTTCCATGATTAGAAAGATTGTTCTCAAAATAGAATAGAAAATTAATGATTGAAAAATTGTCAGTGGAAAATAGTTGAGAATTTTAGTAACCTGGATGAGAATTTGTGGTGACTGGGAAAAGATAATGTAAATAGATATTAATATTCAGTAAATAAATGAACCACTACACAGTAAGAAATGTGCTCCAATTGATGTGGAATAAACTCCTTTCACAGGGCTGGGGATTTAGCTCAGCGGCAAAAGCGCCTGCCTGGCAAGCGCAAGGTCGTGAGTTCGGTTCCCGGTACCGGAGAAAAACCAAAACAAAACAAAACAAAACAAAACAAAACAAAAAACTCCTTTCACACCGAAATATGTTTAGTAGAGTGCCTGGAAATTACATTTTCTACTGTCTGCAGTAAAATCTTTCTCCACCTTTTCCTTACAAGGATGCTTGTGGTTTCATTTATGGTCCACATAGATAATCCAGACAAATTTCCTCATTTCAAGATACTTAATTGCATTTGCTAAGTCCTTTTAGCCAGATGTAGAGTAACATTGACAGTTTCCAAAGATTAAGATGTGGCTACTTTGGGGAAGGTCACTATTAACCTTATAACATACAGTAATATATTAGTAATAGTATTGATTCTCACTTTTGTCATTGCTGATCATAGAGTAACAAATGAGTTTCATTTCCTTTAATATTGTTTGTGTATGATTGCACTATCCAGATTCATTTCATACTGTGTATTTTCAGTGTACTATGTGGCTGTGGATAGAAGGAGTAGGAAATAAAGTGTTAGGAAAATAGTTTGCATTTCTGTGTTATTATTTAATTCTATATCTTTCTATCAAAAAAAGTCTGCAGTATAGTGTATTTTGTTTTTTCAGAAGTAGATGAGGAAGAACAATGGCTGCTTTAGTAAGTAAAGTACATACTCTGGAAGGGAGGATGTAAAGGACCCTGAATCCCTTAACGCAGAAGGACTTTCCTCCCCTTTCTGACTGTTGCTGAGAAAGCGGAGCTACTTTAAGACACACAGAATCTGTACTTACAGTGGACACCCCTAGAGAGAGGGTACTCTCATCAGCCTGCAATGTGTGCCAATAGTTCTGATCTTTGAAAAATCTAAAGCACTTGTTCAGGAGGCATATTTTTAACCCTGGTGGCCTAAACCACAAATTCCAAGTACTTAATTACATTCTGCCTGGAGTGTCCTTCCAAGTGTTCCAGAACTCAGTGGTGGTTTTCATTTCCTATCCTAAGCTGCTCTGTAGTTGTGCTATTGTTATTATTTAACATTCCTGAGAGCAGACAGATGCTCTGTTTGAAACAGGAATATATATTTCCTATTGAGTGAGCTAATAATCTGAAATCTGGCTGCCATATTCCATCTGTAAGATCGAATAAAAGAAATGAGTTAAAGGAAACACACAAAAAAGGAAACAGTGAAAGAGAAGACAAGGCATCTGTCCTGGTTAGAACTCAGGCCCAAGCCAGCTAATGTGGAGAATAGGCCACTTATGTGACTTTGGCTGATGTGCTCATCTGAGCACAAACAATAAAATACTTGTGCTAGTGTCAGAAATGGACAGGGTTATTATTTTTCTAATAAAATGACTTAAATTTGTTTGAAGGGAGGATCACAGGAGGTCGGGGAAATTTCTTCCAGCAAGAGCATTCCATTTAAATAACTCTGTTGTACATTATAGAGCTCTATTCTTCACATCCTCATCTTTGAAATCATTTCATACAACATTCATATTTTTAAACATTGTAATTCACTCGTTGTTAGCATTGTACTTTTTAAAAATAATGAAATTAGGAAATTTTGACAGTAGGAGTGCAACCTAGCAATGATTTATTGTACCAAACGTTTAAACCCCTTCTTCTATTTCAGTGGGAGGCCATTTTTTTCCCCCCTTCAAATCCAGTCTCTTTAATTGTGTTTTGACACTATATATTCTGCTGTGGGCAATTCAACCTACCAACTGATTCTTTCTACCAACTGATTCTTTCTACCAACTGATTCTTTCTGCTATACCTCAGCGTCCTCCTCTCTACCTTTCTTGTACTTTTGTTATAAAAACAGTCTAAGTCTCTCTAGTATAGAATCATGGTAATATTTTTAAAAGAGATGAATGCTCTTTTAGTCTTTTGCATTTCCTGAGCAGGATTTTCCCCCCATTCTGCCAGAATTGTCTGTTTGCCTTTGGGAAGATTGGAATTCTTAAAGCTGGAGTGCAATAAGTCAGAAGCAGTTACTATTCAGTTTTTAACTCCAGAATGAAATATCAGAGTCTACAACAAGCCAAAAGATTTGAAAACCAAGCTTGGTTTTCAAAAATTCTACAATCTTATGGCTCCCACTGGGGTATTAAGTATTTGGCTCACTATCTAGATGATAGATAGTTTCTATTAAGCTTTTTTATTTCCCAGGCTGTGTCATGAAGAAGTCAGCCTTAGGAAGGTGGGGAAGTTTTCCCAGTAGCACTGCTCGATCAGGGGTAGGTGAAGTACATAATGAGACTCATGTCCTTATTGTCCTTCCATAGGCCACAGTTCAAAGTATGACACATGATAGTAAGTAGAGGAATTGTCCAAAGCACAGCAAGGTTGAAAGCAGTTGTGTCTGGGACCTTGGTATGCAGCCCATATGCAGGTTCTGCTCATATCTAGGTCCCTCCCACATCCAAGAACAACCTGCGCCCAGGGTCCCTGTACAGCAGCATGAGAAGACACAAAAGGCTGGAGGGTGACTTTTGCTGATGCCATAAAAGATATATTTTCCTCCAGTCCTGATGCCATGTTGGGAAGAAAGAACAGAACGAGAAAACCAGTTCTAATGGAAAATTCAAGGTTTGATTATTTCTTTATCCGGGACTGTTTCATACAAAAGAAACCCAATAGAGCCCGTGACTGAGGAACATTTGTCTGGTAAGTTTAAGTTAAATTTCTGGCTCCACTAAACAATGGGTTGAAGTGCTGGATATTTATCCGATATTTTTAGAAGCCAAATATCTGAGAAACACTCTTCTTGTTTTTGGTGGGTGCCACTTTCCCAGCACAGCCTAAAGAAAGGAGAATTTACTTCATCAACTTTCCTTGCTACAGATGTACAGCCTCTTATCAAATGGGGCCATTGATTCAAAAGCGAGCAAAATGCCGCAAAGATAGGAGCAGTATGGCTTGGTACTTTGGAATAGCTGTGGTAGAGCTTCTGTCTTATTGGTATGAGCTACGGGTCTCCACGAGGACAATGTACATTTCATTATCACCATCAACATAAGTGGTGATGGCAGATTTTTGTTACTGAAATAGCTTTATTTTGTCTGGTTATTGCACCTGGGTGGTGACTTCCAGGCTTTGCTCTCTTACCGTTGCAGAAATTTCAGGAGGTAACTAACATGCTTCATTAAATGCTTTTTCTTCTTACGCTAATCACTAATTACTAGGGAACATCACCAATAAGAGTTAAAGTTATTGAGTGCTTAATTTTGTGCACTAGTTTAAACACTGCATGTTTTATTTACCTCACGTAACCCCTCTATAAATGAAATAGATGCTATGTTTATACACATTTTATTGGTGGGGAAAGTAAGGTACAGGGAGACTTGGTAACTTTTCCAAGGTTTGTTAACCAGGTAGCTCTGAGATTCAAACTTAGGCAGTCAAGGATCACCAACCACATACATCTGGTCTTTTTTTTTGGCCTATTTATATAATGAATAAGTAAAGCACTAACCATGTATGCACCTTGAGAAAACCTACGTGTGTCAATATTGCATTAAAACTCAGGAATTTCCTGTTGTTCTCACTGCAAATGCGTGGAAAATGTGGTTTACTCTTCCATTTTATGCTTCACCCTCCTTTGTATGCCATTCCTCAATACATTAATAGGTAGCTTTCTCTTCCTTTGCCCCCTGAAACTGTTTCTTGTCAACATTCTACCAATAAGACATTTTTTATTTTTATTCTTCAGTGTCTCTGTCTTCCTGATTGTTTTAATCCTTTTGTTCCTGAGATATTTTTGTCACCTAGTTTTTATCCTAGAATTGTGACAAATTTCCTTGAAATACTTCTTGGGCTCTGTCCTTCTGATACATGTTAAATACATTATTTGTTTATTTTTAAAAATTTTATTTTTATTAGTACATGTTTGCCGCACATAATAATTACTTTCACTGTGAGGAGTTAGTACAAGTGCATAACACATCTTAGTCCCTTTTATTTTCCCTTTCCCCCTCCATGTCTTCATCTCCTTTTCACTTGCAAAAGACCTATCTTTCTGTTCCCTATTATCTACCTCTTATTTTGCTTTTAAATTTAGTTATACTTTAGTTTTCTCACATAAATAAAACCATGCAGTATGTAAACTCACTTGTCTTATTCATTTCACTTAACATTATGGTCTCAAGGTGCAATCACTTTCCAAATAACTTAAATTTATCCTTCTTTGTAGCAGAGTAGTACTCCAGTATGTATAAATACCACATTTTATTCATCCATTCATCTCTTCATGGGTATATAGCCCAGTTCTAAGATTTAGATATTTGAATTGTGTTGCTATAAACATGGATATGCATGTATCATTGTAATATGATGTCTTTAGTTCTTTAGGGAAGATATCTTGAAAGGCAATTTATGGTTCAAATAGAATATTTAGTTTTGGTTCTTTTGAGGAATCTCCATATTGATTTCCATAGTGGTTGTCCTAGTTTACATTCCCACCAGCAATGTAGGTGGGTTCCTTTTTCCTCACAGCCATGAAAAATGGCTTGCTGGCATTTTAACAAAGATTGCATTAAATCTATATATCAGCTTTGGAAATATCTTTTTAAAATTCTCAGTCACGTTTTCCTTTCATATTGTATAATTTCCCTAGGTAAACAATTTCTTGATATGGGAACATTAGTGAATTCCTAACCTATACTGCAGCATATATTTCTTCCAAGATGTATAATTACATACAAAGCTATCTAATAGAAATCTTTCCTACTTACTCCCAAAGTATCTTTCTTTTCCTCCTCAAGTTTGTCCTCACCCTCTATTTCCGTAAGCAGATACTAAAACAAATGCCTGACCGTAGCTGTAATCAACTTCATCAAAAAGCCCACAGTTCATTTCCTCCTGCTTTTTTTCTCATGTTGTACTAATCTACAATTAGCTATGAAGTCCTAGCTATACTACCTCCTTAATAGTTCATGTCCAGCCCAATTTTAGCACTCAACCAGACCTGATTGTTTCTTTTTTGTCTTGTTTATTGCACTAGCCTTCTAAATCCAGCTGTACAGGGATTCCTGTCTACATTACCCACCTCCAACAAAGGAAGCTTTCGGGTAAATAAAGGAACCAGTTTATTTCTCATTTAACCTCTTTCAGTCGCAGCCCATTACTTGCAGGTTGTACTCTGGGTTTCTTGGTCAGTACTTATTTGATTTTGTCAATCTTATCTAAATATTCTCTTATCATACAACTTTGTGTCCACATGCCATATTTCATCTAATTGATTCATTTGAAAGTTTTCCCCAGTACAAGTGCTGTTTCATGCATTAATTTTCCTGTGCTACTGAATTTACCTGACACTGTTGGCTCTCCGTTCATCTGTCAAAATCCGTCACAGATCTTACACCATCCCTGTCTCTCTGTGTGCTCCCCCTAACCAGGAAGTGTTAACTGTGTGGCATTGTCTCAATCCCTGGACTGAGATATTTCAAAAGGCATTCATGGTGGCTTTCATTTCAGGATATCCAGGCCTTCTCTGATTTCTTGAGCACTGTAGAAAAGTGCTATTTTCTCACATAAAATGTTATCAGTGTTATACATATTTTCTGAAAGGTGAGGAAATTAGGGCTTAAGGAGGTAAAGTGATTTGCCCAATATTATACTGTTAGGAATTGGTGAAGGTATAACTCTTCATTATCCTTTAATTTACTTTCTCAGATCATTTTAATGAAATGGAAGAGAATAGAAAACCTAAAGTGATCCTTCTCGTTAGTTTAAAATCAACATTCATCTACTACTTTAAAGCATTTTTTGGCTAATATTATTGTGCAAATCATGGTACTGTTCTACTGAGTTGTAATGACATTATCACTTTGTATTTGGGATTAGGTGACTAGACTTCTGTTACTCAGAGGAATTGTTATTCACAATTTGATTCATAGTGTTCAGGGTACAATATGTACCAACCATTTTTTCTCTGTTTTCCTTCCTGCAGCTGATCTGACATTAAAGTGCTGGCTTTAATAAGTTTCCACTTTGGTCTAAAATAGATAATTTAAGAAATCCAGAAAGTCGAGGCTGCCAAAGCCCAGTTTCCTAAAACCAGATTGCTATTTTACTTCTTCCATTGTGAGAGAAAACAGACCTCCAGACCTTGCCCCACCTCTTCCTAGAGTGAATTGCTGTGTGTGATCCAGCTCCTTCCCAGAGGAAGTGCTCTGTGTTGAAGGCTATCATCCAGTTTCACTTCTTACTTTGTTGTTTGGTTTTTTGTTTAAATTTTATTGCTTTCACATCTGGATAGTGCAGCTTTCATGTGGTATTAAAAGTATGTGTCCAAAAATGTGTCCCAGATGAACATCCTGTTTGCCTTTTGATTTAAATTTCTGTTTAGTAAACCTTTGTGGTTTGGATATAGTGGGGAGTATTTTCAGCCGAACTCCCTACCCACTTCCTCAAAAATAATAACCTCCCTGTCCGTTCATCTCTTCATTAGCTCTTCTCTGCTAAATCAACATCATCTATCAGATGATTAGGGGTATTCTAGAACACTAATTCCTCTCACAATGATAAACATCTATGTAGGAAACGTGACTGTTTCAAAAGCTCTTTCCACAAAGTGCTGTTTTACATGCTCTGCCATTAGCAAATTGCAAATGTCCCTGATATTTTGAATTATGACATTCTTGCTTTAGAGAAACATAAACAACATTTTATAAAAAATTAAGTTAACAAATGTATTTTTCTGGTCAAAGCCAGGAAAGAAATATGGTTAAAGTGTTTTTTTAAGTCCTTCCTTCCAATTGGTCATAGAAATTCTATAAAAGATGAATAGATTTTCTTGACATATTGCATAAAATTATTTTTTTAAATAACTATTGTTTAAGCCAATTTTTTTGAAGCAAAGAAATTTGGTGCTCTTGGCATTTCTTAATTTTCTTACTTGGGGGTATGTTTTCCCCAAATCCACACATGTAATTTCCATTGCATTTAAAGGAGCCATGAACACACATCTGAAGGAGCATTGACCACTCATTTTTTGATGTTTGAAAGCCAACTAAAGCAAGAACCTCTTGCTTCCTTTCTGATCCCAGTCTTTTCAGTGAGAACAATGCTTATGCAAGATTTCCTAGGGGGATTTTGTGGTTTGAGGTTTTAATAATCTAGGCTGAAATTCAAATAGGAACCACAGCTGCTTGGATAAGCCTCTTAGACCTCTTTATTTGAACTACAGTGAACTTACCAGAATTTTTAAATATTCTGAGCAATATCTGTTATGGAACACTGACATATGATAGTTATATTTCCCCTATAGGGAAACCTATATACCTGCAAGTTGCATGAAAATAAAATAAAATGATATGCATTTTCCTTTAGTATTTGTAAATGTATTTGAAATTAATTTTCCCTCTTCTGGAAAGTAATGAACATTATTATTCTATTTTGATTGCAGAATAACCTATTGAAAACACTTTACAGTTTAGGTCTTTGAGACCATTGAAATGGAATGTTTATTTTCTTGAAAATAAGCCATATCTTTGATGTATTCTTTTGTGATACATTTCTTTAAATTGATTTTTACACATTTATAAAAAGTGTTGTGTTTAAAATGTGATATATACTGATGAGTGCTATGGTATGAATATTGTTTGTCTTCCCAAATGTTTCACAGGTGGGACACTGGCTCTGTACTGTGGCAGCAGGAGATAATGTGGAACTTCTAAGTCCTGGTGCTAATAGGAAGTCAGGTTATTGGGGACATAGAGGCTTATAGTAATTCACATGGGGGTTGTTGGTAGTTCTGATAAGTATTGGTATAAAAGTTTGAACATGACCCCCAAGTCTCTCTCCCTCCCATATAAGGATGGAATTGTCCACTCCTCCATACATTCCTGTCATTACAATCTGCTAACCCATGACACATCCAAGACAGTCCTCACCCAAAGAGCCAATACAAACATCATGACCTTGGACCTCTAGAAATGTGAGCTAAATAAATATCTTTTCCTTATAAAGCTAGCTACTCCAGCTATTTTGGTATAGCTATAAAATGCTTACTTATACAAAGTGTGTATTCCTGAAGTTTCTGAAGCCTAAAATACATCCAATAATAGCTTTCATGTATGTTTAAATGAGGCCCTGATATTTCTATGAGATAAAAATATCAGAGTCTATCTCAGGGTTACAATGATATAATCACTAAAAGATTAAATATTAAAGGATTTTCAGGGAGAAAGTGTAATCCACAGAAATACTAAAACAATCCAGCACCAAGTTTTTGTAAGGGGTATTATGGACAGTATCTAGATATCCCCTGAAAGCCTCATAAACTCATAGGTAGGTCTTTTGGAAGCTGCCTGGATCTAGGGGTGTGATATGGGAATTAAAGATGTGTGACAGTAAATTCATCCACTGATCAGAATTAGCACAGTTTGGGGTATGGGTAATGGAAGCTGCACACTTTGTGTGGGTGGTACCAGTCAATAGGTTTATCACTTGGACAGAAAATAAAGGAGATGTAGGCTTGCTGCTGCTATTGTTGCTTGCTGTTTGCTGCCTGTCTTGCTGTGGATTTCTCCTCTGTTCTGCCAGGCTTCTCTACCTGGGAGACTGCTGACTATGGACTGAGACTCTACAAATTTTGAACTGAAATAAACTTTTCTTCGTTTAACTTTAGATGTTGGGTGTCTTGTCCCAGCAATGAGAAAAAACCAAAGGCCCTAATCCAAAGAAAGAAAACTTTTAAAGCTGAAACATGGTTGATTTTGAGAATCCTTTTCAGAGCATAGCCCAGAGGCGCTGGGCCTTTCCCTGTGTTAAAGGCCTGGGAAAGGCCCTGTGCTTGCCGTCTCCTGCTCATGCTGGGCCTCAGTCCATATGTCCTTGGGCACAGTCAGGCTTAGTGGCCCCTGCCCAGTCCAGTGCTGTGCAGAGTCATTTACACAACCTTATGCATTTATAGAAATGTGTCATGTGAGAGGTGCTTCCTCCTCACGCTAAGTACAATCTGGATACTTCCTTCAACTTTTGCCAAAACTGTCCCACATTTTGTCTGCTTCACATTAATTTTCTGGTTGAGATTTTGCTTAAGCTCTTGCTTTGAAGAAAGAGAGATTAAAAAGAAAGAAAAGTGGAATCTCCTCTGTCATATCAGATATTTAAGAGTCACAGCATTTTAAATATTCCCTGTAAACTCCAGATATTTGAAGGTGAAAGCTTAATAGATGGCCTATCCCACACCAGGCCCAGCACAAAGTGAGCAGTGCTGAGATGGCAAGAACTGCATTCCAGCACTGCAGAACCAGGCGTTAAACATGACCGAAAAATGGCCAAAAAACTGGGTTGATTCCAGGTACAAATGATAAATGGCTTCCTGAAAAAAAAATTAAAATATTAGAAGATATATCATTTTGGCATTAGATGATTTATCAATAAGATCAGTGCATATCTTTTGTGGCTTTGATTTGTAGAAACCCCCTGCATGGAAATTCCCCCTCTGTATTGATTTACTAATTCTTACTTATCAGTCCTAGGTGGATCATTTATTAATCTAGATGGGTTCATTATACTGTTTTTATAAAAGAATATGAAACTAGTTGCTTCATGCTCTGGGAATTCCTGCTCATTCAGAAATGTGCTTCCTTAAATTACCCACTTTGAGGGCCATCTCACCATTCTCCAGCTTGTGAGTCTGAACATGATGGACAGAACTTTCTAGCACCAAATAGTCCAGAAGAGCATGTTTTAATAACTGCAAAAATTTTCTGAATGAATGTTCTTTTAAACTCCTACACTAAGAGACTTGAGCAAACTTTAGCATGGCTTTTGTTGGCCAAAGGCCACTTTCTTGGGACTACCCTGACCTCTGTCGAGTTCTTATGTTTCTGAAAACTCTCAGGGCTGTCTGAAGAAGTTAGTGTTTTTTTCTACACAACACCTGATTGTAGGTTCCTTGATTTTCCTTTCTTATAGTATTTACCTAAAAAGGGCTTACAACTGTCAATACTTCCTCTGACCCTTGAGAGCTATGAGTATCTCCCACAATGCAGGAGTGTCTTTCTCAAGGATCTGAAAACCATTCCCTTGAATGTGACCACCAGGAAGGACAGTGCCTCTGTCTCACCGTCTTTGTGGGAAGATAGTCATAACTTCTGTGACTGTCAGCTGGCAGACAGCTGGCCTAGTCACATGTACACTGACCAACTGTCTGTAATGTTTGTAAGTCCCCTTTATTCCCCTTCCCTACACAACTACTCTCACTTTAGAACACCCAGCCATCTCTGTGCAAATTACAAAAGAGCTCAGCTTGACGCCTTACTGTTGATAGTACTGAATAAGGTGTTTTCATTTCATTGGCTAATGTCCAGCTTTGCCTTCCACAGTTTAAAACAGGAAACAATTACCTGGTTCTTTTTTTTTTTTTGGTTTTTCTCCGGTACCGGGAACCAAACTCAAGACCTTGCGCTTGCCAGGCAGGCGCTTTTGCCGCTGAGCTAAATCCCCAGCCCCAATTACCTGGTTCTTGACAGAAACTGTGGAGAGGAGTTTGTGAGGAGCGTAAAGGTTGATATTGAGAGGCTTTGGTTCTCAGGAGCTTCTAGCAACTCTGAGGACTCATTCAGCCAGGCCAAGAGGGCATGGGACCTCTGTGACAAGAATCCAAGAAATTGATTCATACACTGAAGTCATAGGATTTTGAAGGACAAGTAACTTAGTTACTTTTCTTATTTCTGAGGCAAAATACCTGACACTCATAAATTAAGAGAGAAAAGGTTTATTTAGGTTCACAATTTATAAAGATTTTAGTCTATAATTGGCTGAATCCACAATAGGGTGGTATGGCAGAGAGGCATTGCAGAAAAGAAACAGTTCATGGCAGGCAGAAGGAAGCAAAAGCAAGTGACAGTAATGGCTTCTTTCTACTTTTTTATATTCTGTCTAGGCTACCCAGTTTAGGGCAGGTGCCAAGCCAGTCAGTAAGCTAATTTAGTAATCACACATCCTTAATCCCAGTATCACACATTCTAGATCAAGCCATCTCTGAAAAAGCCTCATATATGATCACCTGAGGTTTTGGGGGTGGGCATCTAGACATAAGCCATAATAACAAGGGATAAGAAGCCTGGTGGGAGGTGAATTAATACCAGAAACCAATTCTCACCCAAATTCTAGAAGCCTGACTGGTTGGAGAATTATTAAGATAGTTCAGCTACATTTTTCCTACTCTGACAAGAGTTCCAGGCCTGAAAGGGAGCAGGGAACCTTAAATTCTGAGTAGTTCAGAAAGTATTAACCCTAGAAATCCTCTGGAGAGAGGGAGATTATCAGAATAAGGTTATAGAACCATCTTCAGTCAACCTAACATCATTATATGGAAATCTCTGAAAAACCTGTTACAGAAAATGATAAAGAAGAAGAATCTTAAATATCTAAGTTAGAAATCCCTTCGAGAATGATAAACAGAAAATGTTTTTCTTAGACAACATGTCCAATATCCAGTCAGAAAGGATTTATCAATTTTCCTTCAATTGTTAGGAAACACAATTTGTAATTTTAAAAGTTACCAGAAGATCATACCGAGTATTTGGTCCTTTTAATAAATGAATTCAGCATGGGGTTGAGGAAATGTAGTGGTAAACAGTGGCCATGTGAAGAATGGATATTACCTTAATGGATAAATATTGCTGATGGGATTTTATTGGTTTGAACTAAGTATCTAATTTACAGTTATTATAATACTTTGAAAAAGGAAGATCCAGTCATATATTTTTTAGAAATTTTTCAAAGCTAAAATCTTCAGAGAAATGAAATGTGGAATTTTATAGCTAAATTTCAAGATGATGTGATAAGATTAGATAAATAGGTAAAGTAATGGGATGACTATAGCTAAAATGAAATAGAGGGAGGGAGGGAG